>NC_068986.1:36689754-36690647 GCF_001194135.2 Octopus bimaculoides | reverse complement strand
CGCCTTAGAACCGATACTGGTGTTTATATCCCCGTAACTTAATGATTAGCCAAAAGAAACCAACAAAGTTTGTACTAGAGAAAGGAGTTGAGAGAGAACGAGAACGAGGAGAAAAAGAGAGAGAGGGAGGTAGAAAGAGAGAGAGAGAGAAAGAGAGAGAGAGAGAGAGAGAGAGAGAAAGAGAAAGAGTGCATTTGACTAGTAGTTCTCGGAAGATCGAAATGCAACACTGACCTCGGCAATATTCAAACTCAGTGTGCAGTGAGACCAAAAAAAAAAAAAAAAACGGAAGACCTGCCTGAATTTGTCATTGCCACTGACGTTTAGGGTCATGTCAGTCCTAAGTGAGTGAACCTTTGAAGAATGATATTTCAGCAAGCAAGCCATGGCTACCGATATTTTTCCTTCCAACATTTCATACTGGGAATTACATTCTTCTATCTGTGGAAGTTTACCTCGCCGATCTTAGTGAGATTTTTGTTCTTATTTCTAGCAGTTAGCCGACCACATTAAAATCTCATAAATTTCCTTTCTGGTTGTCCGGTTTGATGACCTATATAATCGATCACATACACATTCCACAGAACAGTTTACGTTATGTAAATTAAAGTAATCTAATACAACAAAATGCACTAATAAGCAGAAAGAAGCGATAATGGAATTTATGAAATATAATATTAATTTTAAACAATTTTCTGATTTAAAATTCTACGATGATCTACTTTGCGCAACACCTCTACTTCGCTATTTAGATAAACTTCGCGTAATATTATAACGCAGACGATTTAGCAGACTACATGCCACATTTCCAGCAATGTTAAAATTACTCTCGGCTAGTCAGTGGAGATCAATGTTAACTGATATATATATATATATATATATATATATATATA
>NC_068986.1:36687668-36688638 GCF_001194135.2 Octopus bimaculoides | reverse complement strand
TGTGTGTGTATGTGTGTGTATATGTGTGTGTGTATGTTTGTGTGTCTGTGTTTGTGTGCCCCCCCCCCCAACATCGCTTGACAACCGATGTATGCTTAGTATGTATCATTGCCCTTCATTTTCTGAAAAATTATGTCTAGATGGGCTATTTTCATTCAAAAGCTATCAGCGTGGTTCGCCCAAAAACTGAAGAATCTGAAATAAAGAAAGCACGTTACACAGAATAATGAAAACATAACAATGGTGTTGTCATAGTGTGCAAACGAACTGGGAAAAGTTTTATCAAAATCGATTCACAGGAAACTGAGAAATCCTAAATTTTACTCCTGGTTCTGGATGAACATTTAAGTGAGCTGCGGAAAAATATCGAAGGTGTAAACTTTACACTCTGAGTTCAAATACAGCCAAGTTCGTCTTTGCCTATCATCTTATAGAGGTTGATAAAATAAGCACCAGTTGAACACTAGATTCGATGTAATTGAGGTGCACACACATACAAAATTCTAGGCCTTATGCCTATTGTAGAAAGTGGGATGGTTTCACACTTCGTCAGAAGGACAGCAATTCCGTTGGAGGGTTTTAGTCGAAAACACCCACCCCAGTCTTCAACTGGCGTTTACTTTGTCGACTCTGAAATAACGACAGAGTTTTGATTCAGAACGCAAAGACGGTCGAAATGGCGCAAAGCATTTTGCCCAGATGGCTAACGATTCTGCCAGACCGCTAACGATTCTGCCTTAAAGAGTAGAAAAAAATATTACTATGCTATCACAATTGCAGGTTGAAAATGTTTAAAAAATATATTATTCGTAGTATAAACATCTTATTTTCATAACGGATTGTATAGCATATTGCTGGATTTGGATACAATAACTCAATGAATCATGTACAGTAGCTGCTGCACACAAGAATGAATTCTAAATTAAGTTTCAATAGTATATATATATATATATATATATATATATATATA
>NC_068986.1:36684865-36687147 GCF_001194135.2 Octopus bimaculoides | reverse complement strand
TATATATATATATACACATATATATACACACGCATACGCGCGCACACACATATAAAACGATGTAGAAATTTTGCGGCGAGTTATTGTCCATAAAAGTAAAAATGCAATATAACTGAAATACATTTAATACATTAAATATTTATTCGGTTGAATTAACAAGACCTCTCCACTCCTATTAATGGGAAGTAAATAGGACATTTATTCACATTTCTATTCGAAGCTGGCAAGTTTTTATTTGTTTTACTTTAGAATTTTTGAATATATTATCAGCAAATAATAATAACATATAAAAAGTGAAATTTACCGTATATGTATGTATATATAAGAATGCGTGCTGTTATATGTATGTATACATGCTTATGTATAGAAACATACAAGAAAAATATTTTTAGTAATTTCAAAGTCACTCTCAGAAAGTTCCTTGTCAAAATGTATCCTATTCTTTGCTGAAACTCAAACCTATCACTATACACGAATACATACAAAGGAAAGCTATGAACGTATTTTTGCTTTTCCAACAAATATGAAGAGTTTAAAAATGAAATAAGATTACGTATATTTTTGACCAAGAAGCCGATATTAACAAAATAATGAGATATGAAAAATATATTAAGGATATCTGAATAAGGTATAAAGCTATATGAGTTTTGTTGCTGCTATAAGTTTTAATAAATTAACACATTGGGAGACGAACTGACAGATATAGATAAACATTTAAACAGATAGATGGTGAAGTAGAAATATGTATAGATAGGAATATAAATATACCATTGACTTTATTTAATTATATTAGCTCACCCATAACATATTCTTGTATAATTTTTATTGAACGTTTATGAGCACTGTAGTCAGAACGTGATATTTTTCAGTGGGTATGTGCTTCAAGGATTATGCAAAACACTAGCGAGAAGATGCAGCTTAAACGATATATATTAATTTTACTTCCCCACTGACGAAAATGTAACAAGTCCTGGTTATTTTCCATTTATTATTTTAAACATATGCAAGAAAGCTACGACGAAACCACAGCAAAGCACTTACAGAGATTATTGCATGCAGCAAACAGAAAGTTTAAAATATGGTAAAGTATCCCTTATCCACATTGTTAAAAATAAACTGATGACGTCTCTACAAGAAAAAATAATATATCATCTTTTCCTTCAGGACTGTCTTAAGGACTGGATGTACCCTATCTCTCTCTTCTATCTTTTCTCTTGTCAAAGAAAATATTTCTCCAGCGTTCGCTATTTTACCCTCGTTCTGCTCTAACGATCCTCCATGTTTGTTTTCGTTCGGTTTCCTTACATGTCTCTATTGTTCTGTTTTTGTTCCCAACTTTAACCCTCCATGAATCCCAAATTATATATTGATACTGTCTTCGAAGACTCATATTGTCGTTCAATGCTCGAAATGAGGAGTAGATAGACAGCCGACAACTAATGAAGGGTCGTTTTTTATGTTACTTGTCCTGTTTTATATATGCATATGCATATATGGATACAGGACGTCACCAACAGCAAACAGCATGAAATATGAAAACAAATGAGTTCAATACGTAAACGAGTGAAAAAAATGGAAAATAGGACAAGTAACGTATGCATTCGTGTGTTTTTTGTTTTTTTTTTCTCTATTTATATCGTAATGGCAACCCATATCTTGCGAGACATTTGACAGATAAAAACTACAAAGATGGCTGGCATATGCATTGTACGTGTAATTGAAATGAATTACCCTGCCGCATACTTTGTCACAATGATTTGACATGGGATTTACGCATTAAGGATATACATATCTGAGAAATGGTCAAACGGAAGTGGGTAACTCACTTAAGAGAACAAATAAATCCTCGTTACGAAACCGATCAAGAACCATAACAATATGTGTGCGCATGTCTGTGTGTGCAAGTGTGCGCGATTGCGTGTGAGTATCTACGCGCATATGTTTGCAAGTAAACATACATGTATACATCATAAATATGAGTGCTTGTGTGTGTGTGTCAGTGAGTGCATGTGTGAGTGTATGTGACTGTATGCGCGCGTGTGTGTGTGAGTGTGTGTGTGTGTATGTGTGCGTGTGTGTGCGTGTGTTTGTCTGTGCAGTGTCGTTTTTTCTTCTAATTACCACTCCTTGTTTAATCCACATAGGTATATCTTTTCTCTACCGAGAAACAAAAATAACATATATGCATACACGCACGTCTGTCTGTCTATCTGTCGATCGGTCGGTCTGTCTATCTATTTATCTATCTATCTATCTATCTATCTATCTATCTCTCTCTCTAT
>NC_068986.1:36679977-36682477 GCF_001194135.2 Octopus bimaculoides | reverse complement strand
CCTATTTATATATTTATCGCATAGGTTGTTTTATTTGTGTGTTTGTTAGCACACCAATATCAATAGCCAGAGATTGTCAGTATATATATTTTCAAATATCGAACTCTCTCCGGTGATTCAGGCTGGGATTCATTATCCTTTTCAGTGAAATATCCGTTTTCGTTGCTCAAGTATTTACTGGAATTTGTTTTCCACTAAAGTTTTCAATGCTATACATATTGCACATGTTGGTGTCTTTTGGAACACAATATCGAGTGATATGGAATTGTAGAAACGTGCCGAAATCCTATAATGAAGTTTTCATATGTACAGCTATGTCTGTAATCAACGTCAGTTTCCAAACATACCGACCAGGCGGTTTCTTAGAGGGTTCGTTTCTTTTATGTCCGTAGCGGTGTGAGAGTGTTGTTGCTTTGTTGCTGTTGCTTGGCAGGTAGATTTTAAGTATAGCACTTCGCCTTGTGAGAGCTTCGGCGAGAGATTAGAAAGTAAGTATTTGAATGAATGTATCGTACAAAACAACAAAATATGATGATATTTGTATTCATACATTAATGCTGTGATTTTCAAGCTGATAATCATCAGGCTTCACTCACCAAAATTTCGCTCAACCTCTTGTTTAATTATAAGACAAAACAACGTCTGTATGCGTATAATTCTTTTTTTTCTCACTATGAAATTTTACACCATTAACATTTAAAAACCTTCTCAATTTCATTAAACACTACTGTTTGTCAGTGTTCTTTTTCAATACTTGCAGACCTCCACATGTCAATAGATCCAGGCCCCTACTAGAAGAAAGGAGTGTTATGCTATTGTCTACTCACTGTTCTGTCCTGTAGATTCTTCTGGAGAAAGCTAGTATTTGAATAGTAGAGGTGTAATTGATAAAAGTTATTGATATTTTTCTGTAGTCCTTGTACGGGAGAATTGTAACACAGTTAACCACCGGCATAAGCCTTTGATATCAATCTTTAAAATATTAGATACCTTAAAGCTTGTATTTGAGAAACCTATGTTACACAATGACTACTTAATTCGCCACCTGGTACATATACATCGACGGGAATTTATTTGACATCTGCGAAAATATTATTAGTATGGTAATAATGACTTATTTGACGTCTGATAATGTGTTATTAGAATGATAATTGGAACATGTCAGTCCATTTCATCATAAGTCCAAGTTAAATTAAACAACATTGATTAAATTTGTCTACCGCAACTTGCTTTGTTGATTATAGATTCAACAATCCGCAATCAATATTTTTTAGATTTTCATTTATAAAATTAAGCGTTAACGTGTCAAGCGCTCATCTTAATATTAGTATAACATTGTTTACTTACATAATCACATTATGTCACATTGATAAACTTTGTTGTTATTGATGTTATTGCTGCTACTGTTAGCTGTTAACAAGATTACCTATAATCAAATGCGTTCCATATGCCACCATTACGTTTTGCATTTATTACATTATTAAAAGTGACTTTATAGAAATGAATAGGAATTGATGTGAAGGATATTTGGTTGCTATTTCTTAAAGGTTAAGCAACCATGTAGAAGCTCTAATGTTATCACATAGTCAACGAAAAGTTATGATGTGATTATTGATGTTCACATCAATATATGTAGGATAAGAATGGACACGATTTCATTCACTGATCGAAAGAGTGAAATGTTGTAATCTTGGCTTTCTATAAACTCATCAATTGCTTTACAGCATTCCGTCCATCATACGTATCTAGAAATAGTGATTTGTTACCAAAGTCCACAGATATGTTATGCAGGGGTGAAGTCGAGAATATTCTATAGCTCTTCTTTCCATTTTGTGTCAAGTTTTAAAATACACTCTGTCTCTTTCTCTCAATACTTTCCTACCAATACCTATAGTTCACACGTGATTTCATATTCTTCACTCACTGGCTTCTCTCCTTTTCCCGCCAAATAACCGCCACTTTCCTAAGGTGTTTTGGATGCTTATGAATGTCTGAAGTTTCTGTAACCAGGAGTTCGTTCCTTTTTAGGATCAGAAGATTTGTCCAATGTCCAACCTTTGCTTTGTGGGTTTCTGTCGGGCTTGTTTTCCTTCGACGATCGGACAATTTCTCCTCACTTACGAGCTCCATCCGACCGGGATTGGAACTAAGAGTTTCCATCTAGTAGAAAAGTTTATGGTACCTCATGCCAACCAGCCTATTATGTGACTTGTTAAAAAGGGCGGAGAGAATTAGTGGTCATATTGCGCCGGTCATTTGCGCCCATTTTGCTTTAATTACAACCAAGATTCTATCTATTCTACCCTGTGTCCCAACGGAACATCCACATTGATGTGGCGTGGAAGTGTGACTACAGGGTACACTCTTCATTAAGAAAGGACTGAGTAGCGTAGCATTGCAATTGTTTTATAGTAATGAATGATTGATAAATGCTTAATCGTTGATCTCAGGCATGAAAGAGAGAGAAGATTAGAGTGATTTATATATATATATATATATA
>NC_068986.1:36675662-36679328 GCF_001194135.2 Octopus bimaculoides | reverse complement strand
ACACACACACACACACACACACACACACGCACACACACACATATATATATATATATATATAAACATATACATACATATGTATACACACACATGTACACACACACACACATACACACACACACACACAAATATATATATATATATATATACTTACACGGAGGAAAGTTTTAGGAACATTTCAACACCTTCCCTTGACCTGTGCGCCTCCTTGTGTGTGTATGTGTTTGTGTGTGTGCATATATATTATACGTGTAAATATATATGTGTGTGTGTGTGTGTGAGTGTGCATGTGTGTGCGTGTGTGTACATGTGTGTGTACATGTGTGTGTGTGTGTATAATCACACACACACACACAGAAAGAAAGAGAGAATAATATAAATATATATCAGATACACATACTTACATATACATATTGAACACCTAGCCATTTTGACAAACATGAAAATGTGAAAATTGTAAAAAATATACACCTGATTTCTTGCAGTAAATTAATATTTTCATACCCAGACATGTCCATGACACAAAAATATGTCAATGCTTGTGATACTGATTTAAAGGTAGATAAAATATTCGAGTAAACTTTATATAAATCAGTGCAGGTAAAGTTTGTCATTGCATTAAAGCACAAAATCAGATAATTTAAGTTGAGCGACATTCGCAGAAAACATTTTGTAAGAAGGATTTGTTAAATCCAGTTTGACAGGCCTGCTTAATTCATTCTAAGTGGGTTTAGGAAAATGAAAATAGTTCATAATCTTTGTTTTACTTCTTGACAATTTTAAATCATCGTCTCTTTCCGGATTTAAAAATATCTATCTCTGAATATCTGCCCTTTCTCTACTATTCCATCATCCATTTCCGCTGCTTTGTTTCCCTTATTCTACAGCCATTCTCTGCTTTTTCTAACTCGTAAGAACTTGATGCTTGACTTTTCCAATAACTACGATAGATTCATTGAAAGAAAAAAAAATTAAGCATACAGCTATATTTACTGATGAAGTATACGGAGTCCATGCCGTGTTGCTAGTATCACGAAGATCAAACTAAAGAAGATCGAGCTATTATATACTATTCACTTAGTGCTCAAGTATCTATCACAAAACAGAATAAATAATAAAAAAAAACTAAATATATGAAATACATAAGAAATGGAAGCATACATTGAACAAGGTATTTGAATACACACACACACATAATTGAAAACCAAGGGGACAGTGGAAATTTATTCACATCCAAAACTTTTTTTTATTAAAAAGTTTTCTATATATATAATAAACAACATATTTTTCTCCTGCAGCAACTGCACTTTGGCCTGTAGGCAATTATGCATTTTGGTCACTGCAATTTCATCAAGGGTCCCTCACTTACGATGTTTTCAAAATGGACTAATTCAAACAAGCTTCCTACTTTGGTATTCAGTAGAAGGTGATAGCGTTGCTTTTTAAATCGAATTGAATTTTGGTCTTATAATCACCTCTACTGGTATTACAGTGGAATCGTGGTCTTAGAACGTTTATTTATATTACAATTAATTGTAGCAGTGTTGTTTACGTTTTACTGTATGAAGTATATTATTTATTCAGAGGTATTTCGATATAGGCCAAGGTGTTTTCATCTGCAGGGACGGTAATGGTCTAAGTATCTGCGGATGTAAAAGGCATTGTGTTTATTGACTATCTTCAAAAGAAACTCATCGTCCATAGAAAGTACCATACCAACTTACCGAGGCAGTTACGAAAGGCTATCGTGAGCAAAGCCCAGGAAAATTGACGAGTGGAATCTTGTTTCATCAGCACACAAGTCCTTCGTTTCAATGGCTGTTGTGTATTACTGTGGCTTTTAACGGGTTGATTACCTCCCTTTTCTGATTTCGTCCCATCTGACTATCATCTTTTCCCCAGCATGAAAACGCACTTGGCCTTGGCTGAAAAGCAGAATCGCGAAGATGATAGCATCATATCTATTGATGATGACTTTTTTGACCAACAGGTTTAAAGCCTCTTCACCAATGAAATCCAAGGACTGCAACAGCAATGGAAGAAGTGTGTGGTCAGTAGGGGGACAATGTTGAAAAATACACCTTATTTAGTCACATTCCATGAGAATATCTGGTCGGGCTTTGGACTTGTCAGCCGACCCTAGTGTTTGTTTATAATTCTCTAAAGTATCAATTTCTGTGTTAGTTTATAAATCGGAAATATGACCTTAACATGAAAGGAGAAAACATTTACATATTGCATTAAATGCTTTAGCTTTAGAAACGTTTATGATGATGGAACCAATGACGTATGATCTGATTAAACATTTATTCACGGATTTACGCCTACATCATCTCCTGATAAAATGATATTCTTTGAAGCTTAGCACTGGACCGATATTATAGTTATATTTAATCCAGGTATAATAGTGATATAAGAATCATCGGTGACTATAAACGAATGGTGATATGCCAGACATTAGATTTACTCAGATTTATAGGTTCGATCATACTCATCGTAGACATGCTGACTTTGATATATAAAAGGGAAGAATTCAAGTAACTATATTTTGGTCAAGAAAGAGAAGTCGTGTATAGAGAATTAGAGAACTCTCGTGCTGGAGATGAATGTCGTTTGGCACAAAATACCGTTTTCTACAGTTTAGTGCATCTAGCGTGGACGCATATTAGTCATCTACAATACTTTTTTTAAATGTATGAATTGCAAGAAACACTTAGGTTTCTTTCTCTAATATTTTACATAGATCACCCTACTGAAGTTAATGTTTCAAAGACAAAATAGGGATTTTGAAAGAAGTATTAAACATTAAATTGCTATGGGGTTCCACCACAATAAAATAGTAATCAAAGATCTCCATAGATATGGCTTAGAACCACTAATTTACAGGGTAATTAATTACATGTACTAGAAAGAGGACAGAGAGAGAGAGAGAGAGAATAGAGGGGAGGGAAAGAGAAAGAGAGACATAAACAAGGAGATTGAGAGAGTAAAGACGGGTGTAACATGTTTTCCACATTAATTATGTAGGCGTTTCTTTTAATGTCATCCATAATGAAGCCAGCCTACAATCAAACTCACACCATCCATGACCTATCGTCCTTCTCTTGGGATATAACATATTAAGACGGCGAATTGAAAGATCAAATAAAGCACAATGTCGTATACTATGTGGTAGATGTTGCGATTCTCTGATTTCGGAGGCAAAATCCTCCTGAATTCAACTTTGCCTTTCATTCTCTGGTGTCGAAGAAAAATGTTTCTATCCTGGACGGTGTATGGTTCCGCTAGAGAATTGGCTAAGATGCTTTGCGGTGTCTGTTCCAGCTTTTAGTATTTTAGGAGCGACGGCTGCGACAACACTAGTGTCAAACTGTATCGGTCTAACTTGATGGTTTTTTTCCCTTTTTATTTTCTTCTATTCTTTTACTTGTTTCAGTAATTTGGCTACAGCCATGCTGGAGCACCGTCTTAAAGGGTTTTGGCCGAAGAAATTGATCCCAGGACTTATTCATTGTAAGCCTTGCCGTTATTCTATCGCTTCTTTAGCCGAACCGCCAAGTTACGAGAACATAAACACACCAACATCGGTTGTCAAGCGATGATAGGGGTATAAGCGCAGACGCACACACGTAAATATATATATATATATATATATATATATATATA
>NC_068986.1:36674570-36675324 GCF_001194135.2 Octopus bimaculoides | reverse complement strand
GGGCAGGTTGGGAGTTCCTTTAAAGGAGGGAAGGGGTAGTTTAGGGAAGAGGTTTGAGGTGGAGGGGTCGGACTGGAGTCACCGGAAGGCTCGGAGAATGGTGCATTGGAGAGGTGGGGTGGAGGGGTTGAAGAAGAGGGGGAACGGTTGACGGGCAACGGCGGAGCAGGTGCGGGGAGAGAGAACAGAGGCATGGTCCACGGATCATGACCTGCAAGGGCTGTGTTGAGAGTGGTGAGGAGATATCCACGAAGGATAAAGTGGCGAGCCATGAGTTGAGCCTTTGTCTCAAAGTCATGGTTGTCACAGCAGAGCCTGCGCAGACAGTGGAATTGGGAGAAGGGGATGGAGCACTTGGTGTGGGTAGGGTGGGAGTAGAAGAAGTTAAGATATGAGTGTGAGTCTCTGTGTTTGTAGTGGATGGAGATAGTGAGAGTGGAGGTGTGTATGTTAACCGAAATGTCGAGAAATACGACGGAAGTGTTGGAAATGGTGCAGGAGAATTCGAGCGAAGGATGGAAGGATTGGACAAAAGAGAGGAACGAGTCTAGTTGTTCCCGGGTGAGCGAGTTCGCACCGGTACAGTCATCAATATAACGACCGCACGGTTCGGGAGTGGGACCAGTGAACCGTGAGACTATTTAAACCTTAATGTAACCAATGAATAGGTTCGCATAGCTGGGGACCATTCTCTATACATATACAGAGAGAGAGAGAGAGAAAGAAGCAGAGAGAGAGAGAGAGAAAGAAGCAG
>NC_068986.1:36669343-36674322 GCF_001194135.2 Octopus bimaculoides | reverse complement strand
AGAGAGAGAGAGAGAGAGAGAGAGAGAGAGAGATGAAACTAAGAAATACATCGGTTTATTGATGTGGAAGGGCACTGCTGATCTTGTAACTAGTCTCTCGTTAGTTATAATATAGACGGAAACATGTTTACCTAATTTGACTTCGAGCTCTCCTCCATCAATTTGTACTTAAAAAAAAAAAACAATTGTTATGCGGCACGACAAGGAACTTAAAACCAAAATAGACAGGAAAACAAAAGCAAACTATACGTCTATACTACATAGAATTTATCCCCAAAATAGATGATTATTGATGGAAGACATAAACTAAGTGAAACTGAGGTCTAAATGCAAGAAGCACTAAAAGGAAATGAAAAACTGAAACTTTACACTGATACATACACACACACACACACACACACACACACACACACACACACACACACACACACACACACACACACACACACACACACACACACACACACACACACACACACATACGCGCGCGTGTGTATACGTACATGTATTTGTGTATACCAGTCAAGTTGCGGCTGTTTATTTAAAAGTTTGTAGCTATTCAATAAATACAGATCGATAAGTAAGTTTCAGACTAAAAAAAATAATGTCCTGGAGTTGATATGATTGACTGATCGATAGAAACTTTTGAAAGCACTGGTACGGTCCACTGAGTAAAATCACTTAAAATACTAATAATTGTCTCAATTTTTTGCTCATAGCCAACAGTGTTCGGGATGGTACTGTGCCGTTTCTATAGATACCAGTACTTGTTCAGCACTTCATTTTATCAATTCCGAAATGATGAAAAGTGAAGTTGACCACGTCGGGATTCGAACATAGAAGTTTAAGAGCCGAAACATTTAACGTTTAGCGATTTTTCTAACGTTCTCATAGTGTTAATAGCTCTCTGCCTTACTAACAATGATGATGATAGTAATAATAATTTTGCTACAAGGGCAGCCATTTTGGAACAAGGGGCCAATCGATTAGATTGACTCTAGTAAGCAACTGGTATTTAATTTATCGACTTCGAGATGATGAAAGGCAAAGTCGACCTCGATGAATTTGAACTTAGAACGTAACAGTAGACGAAATACCTATTTCTTTATTACCCATAAAGGGCTATACAAAGAATTTTTAAGACATCACAAAACATAAAGACGGTACGAAACGCAACAAACATACAATCGGAGAACTAAAAATTACAAAAGCGAATAATAATAGCAGAAGAAAAATAAAATGATAATATGCAAGAATGAAGAAAATGAGGCGCAATGTCCACTCGACCCCCGATGTCGGGTGGTTACATTTATCCATTTTTTCACTTTTATGTTAAACATCATGTAAACATTTTAACTGTTTTGCAACTCAAAAAATGAAGATGTAATCGAGGAGTCCCCTCCCCACGAATTTAAGGCCCTGTGCTTCGTAAGTAGATAAGATTTTTCTGCTATGACTGGACACTTCCTTGTCATTTATTGATAGTTGTAGTTGTTACGGCGGCTAACTCTCCTGTCTACGCTGGAATAGGAAAGGGGGGGTGTCACATAACTCGCTCTCAGTAATGAAGAAGGTATAAATTTATTTGCCGACACACGAGTTATGCCTGGTGCCACCCAAGACAGACAACTTCTATAAATAGTTGAGCCACTTTTTGTTTTCTGAATTTTCTGGGCAGACAGAATGAGACTAAACTAGCATGAGCTTACCTAAGTCTCATTCACCTCCTCATTTCCGTCATTATCCCCCACCACTTGAAAAATTCATTAGAGGAGAGTTCCTTCACACACACTGTGTTTTCGGTGTGTAGCGCTCATAAATGGCTTTACTATTAAACGTATATAATGGTAATCTATAGGGTGTCCCTAAAGTCTGGATACATAGAAAATCTCATTAACTATACGTTTTTACCTATATATTTTATATATGTATATCTTATATTATATTTTACCTATATATTCTTTACCTACTATATTTTCCCCTCCATATGTTAGATATGAGAAAGAAAAAGAGAAAGAAAAAGAAGTTGAACTGGTACTTCTTAGTGGATGTGATAGATGGACATATCCAAAGGTAGCACATGTTTTTAATGCCTATCATCCCAAGACGACTCCAGCTGGTTTTTATCACGGTGGCGAAAGCGGTCAAAAAGTTTAAAGATACGGGCAGTGTCATGGACAAAACCCGTTCTGGACGAGCAAATGTATCGGATGAAACGAAAGAAACAGCTATGGCTAAAATTTTATACCTGCCCCCAAAAGTCACTTCGCATGGCATCCATGGAGCAGGGTGTTCCTCAAAAGAACCCTTAGCCGTTTCTTAAAAGAGCAAAAGTTTCCTTCTTACAACTTACAAATCTTGCATCATTTAACAGAATATGACTCAGAAAGACGACTCGAGATGTGTGAATATTTTTCCAATAAATCTTTACCGAATACTTTGTGTTCAGCGATGAAGCTTTGTTTTACGTGAGTTAAGAGGTAGAATGTTCGACACTGGTCGTAATGTAATCTGCTTTTAGCGGACCATTCCAAACAGCAAGAGCGCAAAAATTATGATATGGTGTGGTTTGTGGAAATCTCGTAAGTTCGGGGCTATTTTTATTTGATGAATATGTAACTGGTGAGATTCACCTCACCATGTTGAGAGTGCAGTTAATGCCCCAAGTTGAGAGGCTAGGTGAAGGACTTTCTGAGTACTTCGAACAGGATGGTATGAGATTGGCTAAATGACTATTTCCTTAAGTGATTTGGAAGACATGATCATGTTCACTAGACGTTAGCCCCCTTGACTTCTTTTTCTGGGGTATGCTAAAGGAGAAATTGTACTCACTGAAAATCACAGATGCAACAATGTCGACCTCGGTGGTATTTGAACTCAGAACGTTAAGGCGAAAGAAAAGCTGCCTAGCATTTTGCAGGGTGTGACAGCAATTCTTCCAGCAGCTCGCGACCTTAAAGTGTGAGATATTAAAAAAATGTAAAGGGTACTGAACTCCTTCGGTCACAAATGACAATGGGGTTGCAAGAGAAAATTAACCACCGCGGCATAAGTCTGGGCAATAGTATTTATAGACCAGCAGTCACCCATGCATAGCAGCCTCCCCTCTCCACACAACCAATATTATCCAAGGGAAAGGTAAAGGCCGATAGAGTTTGGCACCAGTGACGTCGCAACTCATTTCTACAGCTGAGTGAACTGGTGTAAGGTGAAATAAAGTGTATTGCTCAAGAACACAACACACAACCCGGTCCAGGAATCGAGCTCACTACCTCATGTTTGTGAGCCCGACGCTCTAACCACTGAGCCATGAACCTTCACATTCAAAGATGTACATGTGTACTATTTCGGATCCCATCACTCGAAATCACAACGTACACCAATACAAAGATATGCTTTATTTTTTTTCAATTTTCTTTTTTTACATGGCTACATCAGAGTGTAAAGGACAACGCTTCCGATCCTTTTTTTGAGACATGGTTCAATTGCTTGTAATAAAGTGTACCCAACTTAAAGGGCCATATAAGGCTTTAAACCGAGTGACTGATTAACGGTAGTACCGAAGATTAGCAGCGGTTCCCTCATACAGGTTGGGATATAACTTTAACTTCCAAAGTTTCTCACACAAAGTTTTTGTAAACGACACAAGGTTTACACCAGGTGATATACAATTTGATGCGCAATGAGACCGAAACCGAAACCACATAGTTAATGTACTTGGAAAGTGAACACTTCTTTAGAGACACGCCTGCTTGGCGTTACTGTTTGTGTGCATACGCATTTATGCGTGAAAGTATGAGGATATGAGCTAGTTTTGTTGCTAAGCAAAGAATGGAACCATTCCCTTCGTTACAAACACTGTGGCTGTCCGTCAGAGCTGGTAGCGTGTAAACAAGTCAGCTGACGGAAGTCGGACCGACCTGAAGCACGCAGTTAGAGCGCATGTTGGTGTGAGAGATTGTTGCTTGAGAGGCTGGTTGTTTTTAGTGGCTGTTTACCAGTCAGTATATATACAACAAGCACGCCGCACTCTGTCTGCAAACATTACCTGCCTTATTTCCTAGCGATCAAGCTACCATGGAATGACACTGACAGGCGATCATATTTTGTTTTTTTGCTTAAAGTAAGGAACTAATATTTATTACATTTTTGAAAAGAATTATATTTATCGCTTCTGTGAATGTGTATGCATATCTGCATGTTTGTATATGGGTGTGTGCTCTTGTATATATACATATGCGTACCCGTGTGTCTGTGCGTATGCATGTACGTTTGTGTATACAAGCAACGCCTTATAATGTTTATATTATACAATCTGTAGGATTCTCGAAGCGCAAACTTATAAAGATATTCATATATACATTTAGAAAGTATATTTCTTATTACATTTTTATTCATGTAAAGAATATACATCTGTTTGTATTTACGGTTACATACATACATACATACATGTATGCATACACATAAATATACACACATACATACACACATGTGTGTGTGTGTGTGAGTGCATATATATATGTCTGTGTGTTTGTTGTATATCTATATATATATCTGTGTGTGTATATGTGTTCGTGTGAGTGTGTATAAAATTTCCTTTGAAATCCTTTAAAGCAAACGCTTATAAAAATGAAAATATCGTAACTTTAGAAACATACGATGATAAACAAAAAAATCTTAGGTGCCCAATATCTAACGCCATGTTCACGGTCGGGAGTTTTATTCAATGGAATACTCATTAACGGTTGACCTGTGGTTAAAAGCAACAGCTTCAAATGCGCACGCGCTTTCACTCATATACGCATACACGCTTTCACAAATTCTCATTCATACACTTTTAATCAAACACATACATACACACGCACACACAAGTTGTTTCATTCGCACACGTATTTCATCTCACTCCAGCACACGCTTAATAGATACATACATACATACATACATACATACACAAATATGTATATGTATATATATATATA
>NC_068986.1:36667165-36669152 GCF_001194135.2 Octopus bimaculoides | reverse complement strand
ATATATATATATATATATATATTTATGTATATATATACATATATATGTGTATATATATATGTATATATATATACATACATATATGTGTATATATATATATATATATGCATGTATATATACATATCCGTATATATATATATATATCCACACATACATATATGCATGCATATGTATGCATATCTATGTATGCCTACATAGATACACACACACACACGCATAAATACATACATACACACCAACAAACATATTATTTTAACTCATTCACAAGCATACACACTTGGTCTGTCATACACCCACCACATATACACGCACTTACTTTCTTACTCTTATTTCCACACATACACATGTTCTTTCTCTTCTGTCACATACCATCAACTCGTCAGTCGTTCACTCGTTCAATAATTTGTCTTTTTTTACTGTTTATTAGCATCAAAAAGTTTTGCTACTGCTACTATCTCGTATTGTGTGGAGACCGATCAAAACACTAGTATTATTATGAGAGGAAGATTTGCATTCATAAAAACCCAAACAACGTTTGGGATTTTACAGATGAAAAAGGTTTCGTCTTGTTTCTGCTTAACCCCACGCCCTGATCAATTCCGACGATGTGGAGATCGAGGATCAAAAGCGTTCCAGTCGTGACAATCTCTTCAAAGTATTTCTTTTCAGTAATATCTTTCTGTTTGGTTAGCTACATTCTGCTTGTAAAAGTAGCGCAATGAAAACTAAAGATACGCAGATAATATAGTAACTCTTTTATAATAACTGTTATATATATATACAAAATATTTAGAGTGCTTAAAGAGAAAAACAAACATGGTGAGACTGCGATTCCGATTTCAAATAGCAGATAAAGCTGGTTATCATGTATGGAACGACATATACACCAATTTCCCATTTCTCTTAAAATACAAATACTAGGAATTCGATGTTCGCTAGAGACAGTGATGTATTTATTCATTAACCACTTAAACATGTGCCGGATATCATTTAGAATCTTCCCGGCATCGATCCAGGGTTATATACATTCCCTTTTATTTTTGTAAGTGTGGATGTCCCTAAGTGGAGGTAACTCCCGTATTTTGTAGCCTCTCTTTATGATTCAAACACTAGGTCGTTTTAAGGTTTTATATCTTAAAGGTCTGCACGTTTCTTTTTTCTCTTTCTCCTTAAATTTCATTTCTGTTGCATTTTAAACAATATGTAAATATCTACCTATCTATATATCTGTCTCTATCTATCTATCTATCTATCTATCTATCTATCTATCTATCTATCTATCTATCTATCTATCTATCTGTCTATCTGTCTCTCTCTCTCTCACTCTCTCTCTGTCTCTCTATCTATCTATCTATGCATATATACATGTATACATATGTGTATGTATGTATTCATGTACGTGTACACACACACACATACACACACACACAAATATATACGAAAAGGAAGAAAATCAACCTAAAAGTGCACATACAAATCACACCCTTTATACACATGTGTGTGCGCGTGTTTATATTTCTATTTGTTTACACGCGCGCGCAGGTACACACACACACACGGACACACACTGTGATTGTGGTTTGTTGTAACTATGGCTCCACATGACAGTGTTTAGAGCGAGCCAAGTCAAAAGTGGACGCTCACTCTCTCTGTGCTCAGCTAACTTGCTAGAAATAACAGCCATAACTAAAAAATGAGAATCTCATTCGATCATTAAAATATAATTTTAAAAAGTGACACGTCTTACTATGACAATGTCAGAGGCACAGTTTGAATAGGGGATTAGGTAGTGTTAAACAACAACAACCACAACGATAGCAATACTTAGAACAATGAATTCTTTCTTACATATCTTCCTTAAAGTAATTTATAAGAGAATAACTTTTATTTGCTCTAATAACCGAGTAGTTAACGTTTATTCTTCAGATTACTAGAGCCTGCACACACACACACACACACACACACACACACACACACACACACACAC
>NC_068986.1:36662163-36664838 GCF_001194135.2 Octopus bimaculoides | reverse complement strand
TATATATATATATATATATGTATATATATATATATAGATAGATAGATAGATATAAATATACGAGAGAGAGAGAGATAGAGAGATAGAGACAGAAATAGATATAATAGCGAAGGAAGTTAATATTGTTATTTAACAGCATGTCATTACATTAATGAAATACGTCAAAGTTTGTTTACATCAGAACATTTGTAAACATCTGTAACAAGGTTACTCATTGGAAATACACACGTACACATGGCAGTTGTGCATACAACTAGCAGCTGCACAAGAAGACGTAATGGCAACTAGAAATAACAATTGTGTTCGTATAATATACAAACTATTTTGATACATACACAAACATGCCTAGCCACCTCTATCTATCTATCTATCTATCTATCTATCTATCTATCTATCTATCTATCTATCTATCTATCTATCTATCTATCTGGCTGTATGTCTGTCTGTGTGTTTATATATCTGTTTGTCTATCTATCTATCAATCTGTTTGTCTGTCAGTCTGTCTATCTATCTATCTATTAATATTTCTCTAAATCGTCTCTCCTCTGTTTATCTCATTAATTTTTCTTGTGTATACGTATTCTTAGATGTACTTTCTCTGACTTCCACAGACAGACAGATAGATAGATAGATAGATAGATAGATAGATAGATAGATACATGCATACATACATACATACATACAAACATATATATACGTGTGTGTATGTGTGTGTGTGCTTGTGTGTGTGTATATGTATGTGTGTGAGAGAGAGAGAGAGAGAAAGGGAGAGAGAGAGGTGGGAAGGTGCATGTTCTCGATCGATCTATGAGTTGTGATTGTTAAAGTGAAAAAACCTGTCCATGTCACTTATTCTTTCATGTCTTGCAGTTTCTCTTCGTCGCGTAATCGCGCTTCTTGCAAATAATATTCATATGACATAAAAGCTATTTAATCATTTCAGAGAACTGATGGATGTGAAAGCGTTCATGTTTGTTTAGCTCCAGTTTCTATGCCAACGGTGACCAAATTGTTGCCCAGGTGTTTCATGCGGCACTGGAAGCTGCGATGTAGTGTTACCGAGACAATATTCCGTTTCAGTACTATCCTGTGCACAATGCTGTTTTGGAAATGCAAGGTGGAAGGCAGATTAGGACTTTGTAATATGTAGTTTATATGCATACATACCTACATACCTCCTTTTATTCATAAGTTACCAAAAAATATATTGTGCGGCTTTTGGAAGTAAAAATATTTATGTATGTCTCTTTTTATCAGACAGGTTGGACACTCAAGATTGTTTCAAAAAGAGACAAACAAAGACGCCAAGGTGGGTTGGGGGTTGAGGGTAGGTTGTCCCACAATTAAAGTGGTGTTTGAGGGGCGTTTTGTTTAATTTTTTTTTTTCTATTTTGAAAAAAAGGACTTTGGCAAATATTCACAAGTTCCTACTTGCGTCTCCGGATTCCGGTCTGATGTTCCGACTGAACCCCCTCTTCGAGACCCTGTGCATAGCGTGATCTAGTCGGAAGACAGATTTAACTGTTATTTGTATATAAACTTTCCCAGACGCCCAGGTAACTAAGATACACAAATTAACATCCTCCTTTCATAGATTGAACCTACAGCAAACGAAAGTAAATATTTCAATACTACATAATCAATACGTCTACTACGTTTCGATTACTTAATATAAACATTGTCAGATGCCACCATGAAAAGATTTGATAAATAATAATATATAGATAGCAATTTTTTAAGAGCTGAAAATCAATTGAACGTATCCAACGAAATGAAGGACAAAGTTCTGAATTCAGTAGAAGTTGTACCCTGGACCCTGCGGGATGAAACAAAATTGAACACCATACAACTGCTGGATGACCTGGGGCACATACTAAATAATGTGACCTGGGAGTCAAGTGTTTCAGCGTTTTCAATATTAGACACACCGACCCTGTAAAACAACTGATACAGTGTTTATTTTCTTTTATATTATTTGCTAACGAAGCACTAAAATTGACGAGTCTCCAGATAGACTTCCGATATACTGTAATTAGCCATCAAATCTCGCTTAATTGAAATCTTTCACAATTTAATGAAAGTACACAATACATAACAATATCTTATTTCATCTAAAGAGTCGAGATGGTCATGGTAGCCTGAAATATATTTGGTTATAGCTCAGTTTCCTCATGATCGAACTGGAGCTATAAACAACAGCATTTTTAATACTCTTTGAATCACTTGTACCAGAGTCACAAGGTCAGAAATTTGTGCGGAAAGTGTAATTGTCGATTAAATTAACGCAAATGCTTGGAAGACTTTTATCCAACTCAAAAGGATGATCAGCAGAACTTGAACACTGAAAGCATTTTGTCCTGCGTTGTAACGACACTGCCAGATAGCTGCCTGATGTAGCTATAAATAATTTCATATAATATATGAGGTACAAAAAATTCCCTTGGAACAGAAAGAAAAGGCCAATATAAGTAGCGTTGTCGATTTTATATAAGTGTTTACATTCCACAGATCAGCGATTGATTACTGCTGTTTTTTTAAAAACATGCATGTATGCGCGCACGCACACACACACACACACACACACATACACGCACGCACATATACACACACTAACACATGTACGCATATATATATATATATATATATATATGCGCGTATACATCGAAATATATACA
>NC_068986.1:36658272-36660871 GCF_001194135.2 Octopus bimaculoides | reverse complement strand
TATATATATATATATGTATACAGATAGATAGATAGATAGATAGATAGATAGATAGATAGATAGATAGATAGATAGAATATACACATAGTCACACGAACACACATATCTATACGATTGACGTAGGCTGATCTTTCAGAACAGCTGATGTTAGCTACATGCGGAGCTACATATATCAATGAGTTAGCAAGAGAAATAAAAAGATAAAAGAAAATTATTAGTCGAAGAAATTCAATACATTATGAGATTGCTGATGTATGAATGAAGGTATTGCGCATTTCTCATTGGATGTGTGAGTGTGTGTGTGTGTGTGTATCTATCTATCTATCTATCTATCTATCTATCTATCTATCTATCTATCTATCTATCTATCTCTCTCTCTCTCTCTCTCTCTATATATATATATATATATATATACACACACACACACGCACACAAAGGATAAGTATATTAAAAGGGGGTCTGTGGGAAAACTCATTTAAATAAAAGTGTGGGGAACCACTGTGAAAAGTTTGGTAACCACTGCCTTAATTTTAGCACCCCTAGGAGGCACCTTTTGTGCCAGTAGTGACGTGCACGCTGTTCGAAGCATTTGAACCGAACAGCACCATCACAGGTGATGGACGCATACCTATCAATTCTTATCAATGTATGTTATGGCTTGCTATGAAGAAATATACATAGTATACTTCCCAGTGCAATGATTTACCCTGGGTTCTATAATTCTACTAAGAATACCCTGGAGCTGGGTTCCCGAACTGTAGATACCTTTCTCACTGTTTTCCATTACAGACTTCGTAGATGCCCCTGCAAGGCGTGACGATCGCAGCCTTCTCTTCCACACACTCATCGTAATGTGTGTAGTATTCTCTCTGATGTGCATTCCACCGCTGATATTATTTTAATCTTGGTAAGACGTGGTTCAGTTGCCCTATTGTGGGCAGTCATCAAGCTATGACCACAAGGTATTTTATTTTCTCACACACAGAAGGCACAGACTTGATTTTGTGGTTAAGAAGTTTCGCTTCGTAACAATGTTATTAAGGGCTTAGTCCCACTGTGTATCACCTTGAGTTTCCGATGTGACTCCGGAACAGGTAACACATTGTGAGTGAATTTATTGAATGGAAATCGGGCAGAATCCTTTTGTATATTTTAGCATCGAAGTCGAAGGTTTTGTAACTAACGGGGACAGCAATTGAATATCACCTAAAGAAATACAACTGGATCCCGTTATACAGGTAAACCGCTGCATAATCAAATTCCTGTATATATGAAGGACTATGTTGTATGGAAACATGTGTAGTGATTGAAAAATAACTGCCTAACCGTACAACCTTGCTGACTCTAACATATTCATATATATATATATATATATATATATATATATATATATATATATACATACATACATACATACATACATACAAATATACATACACACATACGTCTGTACTTGTGTTTGTGTGTCTGTGTGTGTACGTGTATCTTTTTATCTATCTATCTATCTATCTATCTATCTATCTATCTATCTATCTGTGGCTATGTGTGTGGGTGTGCAGTCCTTTACGTTTATGCGTCTCTCCAATTGACAACTGGTGTTAGTACCTTTATATCCTTGAAACGTAGCAGTTCAGCATAGAGTGTTCGATAGAATAGGTACTAGCCTAAAATCAAATGAAAATAGGAAGGGCGATTTGATCACTTAATTCCTTCACAGTGATGTGCCGGTCTCTGCAAAACTTAATACCTAAATCAAGTAAATCAGTACAAACCTCACTAGAATTTCCTACATATCGCTCTTTCTTTCAGTCAGTAAGGTGTGACCTTAATAAAGTTCGACTGCTATTTCTAGCTGATTGAGCGACCACTAAGAGACCTTCCTCTTTGAACTGTCATCAAGATGAACGCAGGTATATATGTGCGCAGGTGTGCGCGTGTATGTGTATGTGTATGTGTGTGTACGTGTGTAATGTGCATAATGTATGTCTGTGTGTGTGTGTGTGTGTGCATGCTTGTAATGAATGTATCCTGATGTCACCATATATATATATATATATATATATATATATATATATAGTGTATGTGAGAATGATTACCTGTTGGACGCTACACCTGGTGTACACTGGTAGTGAAGCTCAGGTAAGAAAATCGTTATTGCCGTCGTATTGTTACTACAGTAAAAATATCGCAATGCAACACAGTTTTATCTCTCCCTTTGCTCTTTCTCTTTCACTTTCTCGCACTCCCATCCCACCCCACCTCTCTCTCATACACGTTCTCCTTCATTATGGCCTATAATTCAATTCCTTTGTCAACTATTCGTTCAGTCATTCCCTTTATCCCTGAAACATCTTATATTTCTCTCTCTCTCTCTCTCTCTCTCTCTCTCCCTCTCTCTCATTCACTCACTCACTCAATCTCTCTCTCTTACACTCTCTATTTATCTATCTAACTATCTATTACCCTATATGTATACACACACATGTATACACACACATGTATACACACACATGCACACTCATTCACATATGTATACACACATACATACATACATACATATATATATATATATATATATATATATATATATATATATATA
>NC_068986.1:36652586-36657883 GCF_001194135.2 Octopus bimaculoides | reverse complement strand
ACACACACACACACACACACACACACACACACACACACACACACACACATACCCACACACACACATTTTCACTTCATTTCTGTTAAATATTCCAAGCAATATCTGCACCATACACTTATTAAGATGTTAAATTATAATTGTTAAGTCGAGGAAAATCGATTGAATTATATTTAGAGAACAAAGAAGAAAAGCAAAACTATCTTTTTGCGTCTTTCACACAAAGACGTGTTTTATAGAAGAAAAAAATCACAAAAGATATTTGAAAAACAAACAAAAGCATTTGTCCGTTTTCATAAATAAGAAGGGATAGCGTTTGGGTAAGTGAGGATAGAAATTCCATGGAGTTAGAATAAATATACTGTTGGAAGGTTTTTCAACATGAGACGTGTTTGATGACAACATCACTTGTGTTTCTAACCTTTAGCTTTCAGCTATGACGTGTGTTGTCGAATGGCAATGTGTATTTGAGTTATTATACGTTGTGTACCGCTATGTTTGTGTGCGCGTTTGTGAGTGTTTTTGTGTGTGTATATGAGTGGCTATGTACGTATGAGCGTGCATGTTTTTGCGCGTGTGTGCATCAGTGTGCACTGGCGCGTTTCTGTGCTTGTGAATGCATATTCATCTCCCTCTATGGGTGTGTGTGTCTGTGTGTATGTATGTTCATGCACGTATGTGCATTTTTGAATGCTTTTCTGTGTTTGTGTGCATGTGTACTGGTAGATGTATACGCATGCGTGCTATTTTGAGCGTGTGTGTGTGTTGTTACATGTATATGATTTGAATGTGTATGTGTACATGCGTGTGTGTTCGCGTGTATGTTTGTGTGCTCATGTTGTTGCTTACTTGTGTAATTTTGTGTGTTATATGTTTGTGTTTGTTTGCGTGTGTGTACGTTTATTTGGCTACTTGCACCTTATGTACAACCTACTTCCTGTGTATCTGTGTATATATGCGCGTGAGCAATTCTCTAATTGTATAGACTGGAATTTGCACATGTATACATATGTGTGTGCACCATTGTTTGTGTGTGCGTGTGCGTGTGCGTGTGTGTGTGCGTATGCTTTATGTGCTTCTGGTTATACGTGTTTCAATGTATACGTTTGTATATAGTCTTGTGCATATTACTGCGTGTGTTTGTGTGATTGTGTTCAGGTATCCATAATGCTCCTTGTGTGTATGACTGAGTTTGTGCTCACGCGAGCATGTGTGTGTTTATCCTACTACTCTGTGTTTATATGAATGTCTTCTTGAATGTGCACATATGTGTGTACTCATATATGTGTTTGTGTATGGTCTGTATCTGTGTGTATGTGTTTACTTGCGCGCCTGCGCGAGCGCTTCGACTAGTGTGTGTCATCAAATATTGATAATTCTTGTCCTTTCACTATCAATGCTGAATATTGTCATTCTGTTTCAGTCTTACTTTCTCCACCTCGTCTTTACCCTTCTTACTCTTTCTGTTCCACTCTCACTCTTTCTCATTCTTTCTCACTCTTTCACTCTATCCTTCTTCCTCTCTTCCCTCAAGCTCCGTCGCCAGTATCGGCAAGGCTTGAGGAAGAGCGATGAAATGACGCTAGCATTTATTTTTTTTACATGAGTCTACAGTGATGTTTGACTGCAGATACACCTTTGATTTGGTAGTCCATGTAATGTCTTTCTCATTTGGTGCCCCCATGGCTAATAATAATAGTAATAATAATAATAATAATAACAATAATAATAATAATTACTGTTGCAGCTACTGTTGTAGGTGTTATTATTATTATTATTATTATTATTATTATTATTATTATTATTATTATTATTATTATAGACGCTGCACAGTATACAATATCGTGAGGATGTTGATTAAAAAATATTGTGTCTACCGGGAGTTTGTACTGTTTGTCAAGTCACAACAAAGAGCTGAGACAAACAGTACTTTACGCAATATGTGTGCAGTTCCAAGTAACTCCAACTTTCGCAATACATCTAAATTATAGGGTATTTCTAAGGTTTTCAGATGTTTTTGCAGATTGGAGGGAATTGAATCCAATGCTCCGAGAACAATAGGGATAACCTTTGTGTTCGACTCTCGTAGCTGCCACATCTTAGTGATCTCAATTCTCAGATCTCCATATTTGAGAATTGTGATCACTATTATTAATCCGATTTTTGTAATTGATGTTTGTGTAATGCTGGGGCCAGCTGTCCAAAATTAGTGTACTGACGCTGCACCTTCAGTTGTGAAGCACTTTTCTAAGTATTCTTGCGGTTCCAAAGATTGTTGTTTTATGTTAAGTGCCCCACCCTGATGCTGTCCCTTATTTTTAGGTTTCAGTTCAGCTGTTCACGGTACCAAGTTCCCTTACAAAACTGGGGAGACCTTAAACTTTTCCATTGCCCAGAAATATTTTTATTTCCCATGCCAACAGCTCATATCTCCCAGACTTCATCAATTCTCTGTCACAAATATTATTCTCAACTGGATACGAATCAGACATCTTTAGTTGACTTTGTTAATCACCATAATATTTGATTTGTGATTATGTTCAATTCCATGGTCATATTGTACCATAAAACCCCCTAAAACCTTGACATGATCATTTCTACAACACCTGGTTTGTGCTTCTATCACTGGCATGCTCTTTGAAGACCGTATTTTCCAGATAAATCTCAATGAGCGATTTTCACTGTTATCATGGCTTCCCTTGTATTCTCACTGTGTCGACTTGATGCACTGGCGGGTGGTATTATTATTATTATTATTATTATTATTATTATTATTATTATTATTGAGTGAGAGAGCAGTGCATGACATCAAACTGACACTGGGGTAAAATATACGAAATCTAGTATGCACATTATGACTACACGTCTAAAGAGGGTACACCAGGCACAAGTATTACAACCATATATGCGCTCCATAGTGATCGCATATCAAGATAAACTGTGCATGACCTTGCAATTATTATTATTATTATTATTATTATTATTATTATTATTATTATTATTCGCTGACCAGCACATTTCATCCATCGTTACGTTCTGAGTTCAGATACCGCCGAGGTCGGCTTTGCATTTTATCATTTTGAGGTCGATAAAATAAGTACCAGTTGAGTACTGGGCCAATGTGGTCGACTTATTCCCTCTCCCGAAATTTCTGGCCTTGTGCCAAGATGTGAAACCATTACTTCTGTTATTGAGTTCAAAATCTGCTGAGGTTGACTTTGTTATTCATCATTTCAGGGTCGATGTTATTCATCATTTCAGGGTCGATGAAATAAGTACCAGCTGAGTAATGGAGTCGATGTAATCGGCTGTTCCCCTCTCCCAAAAGTTCAGAAATTGTGCTGGTAGTAGCAAAAATTATTATTGTTGCTATTGTTGTTTTGGCTTAGGGTGGTTGATTGCCAAGAAGAGATGTGAAAGCAGAATCCTCAGAGCGTTGAAGAAAATGCCTTGGAGTAATCCTTTCGGCTGTTCTGAGTTCAAATCCCACCGAAGTGATATCTGACTTTATTATTTCGCTGACCAATAAAATAGAATACTAATCAAGGGATACACTCCCTAGAATTGACCAGACTCTTGTCATTTAAAGCTACTGCTATGTGCATGAATAAGAAAATATGTCTCCTATTATCACTCTTGATTGACAGAATTGTTACAGCGTCTGATTAAATGCTTTGCGGCATTATTTCCTGTTCTTTACTCCCCAAGTTCGAATTCTGCCACGATCAGCTTTGCATTTTATCTTTCCGGCGTCTAATAATTGTTTCTATTATAGGCACATTGGCTGAAAATTGCTACGAGGGGTTTAATCGATTAAATTGACCCAATACTTGACTAATACCTAGTTTCACTTTTTCTAATATCTATCGTCCCTTTCAGTCAAGATGATGAAATGTAACTTTAGGAGGTTTGATTTCAATATCTAATACTTTGTGCAATAATTTTGAAGCACAACTCTCGTTCGTCCATTTTGAAGCATGGACATTTGATCGGTCAAGTCCAGACCGATGCAATTCACGAGTGCTTTGTTGTCTTGTAGCCCAAACTTATAAAAGCTATATGAATATATATAACTTTTATTTTCATAATACAGTTCTATATTTAAGAGATGAGGAATTATGTACATTATTTACATTATTTACATTTGACGGATATTTCCCCAAGACACCCGATGAAGGCTAGGTGGTATATCAGCCGAAACGTTGTATTAACAACAAACAAGATGAGGGCAAATATCCGTCAAATGTAAATAATGTAAATAATGTTTTATTTTCATGTAAATACAACTAATTACGCCTTAATACAGTCGCTTAATTAAGCAAAGTAATAAATGCTATTATATTTCTCAACTACTGCATAATTTTCGCAAAATGGGATAGTTATGTTAGCTATGGGCATAGATGAGTTTTCGACCGTAACGGATTTGAACTATTAAAATGGAACTACTATAATTTTGTATTCCTGTGTGTGTTATATAGAAACACATACCTAGCCGCTAATGATATGGGTTTTCCCAAATCTCTCGGATTCTCATGGCCACGTATATGTTAGCCGAGCATATCTTCTAGATCTACGAACTGAATTGCAAAGAAGCGTGTACCGTGCCACGACAGTTTACATATTTGAATAAAATTATCGTTTCGACATTAGTTACAAGGGCAAAAATGACGTGGTGTATTGATAAATAGGCAATAAATAAATATTGGGATTCAAAGCTACATGTATTGTTGTCTGACAACATATTTTGGGGAGTGGAGATATACAACATAACATAAGGACAAATAACTCCGATCGTTATTCGAAAATACTAAACAAAGAGAAAAGAAAAAAAACTCACAAAACCTAGAAGTATTATTCTGTATATTCATACCCTACGCTTTATTTGTACCCAACCTAGTCGTTTGTGTATATATATAAATATATAAATATATGCAAATACATACACAATAGATAAGAGCTAGTATTGCTCAATATATTTTTCTACTCTAGGCACAAGGCCCGAAATTTTGGGGAGAGGGCCAGTCAATTAGATCAACCCGAGTACGCAACTGGTACTTAATTTATCGACCCCGAAAGGATGAAAGGCAAAGTCGACCTCGGCGGAATTTGAACTCAGAACGTAAAAATGGACGAAATACCGCTTAGCATTTCGCCCGGCGTGCTAACGTTTCTTATTTCTTCTAGTGCTCACAAGGGGCTAAAATAGAGGGGACAAACAAAGACAGACAAAGGGATTAAGTCGATTACATCGACCCCAGTGCGTAACTGGTACTTAATTTATCGACCCCGAAAGGATGAAA
>NC_068986.1:36650980-36651618 GCF_001194135.2 Octopus bimaculoides | reverse complement strand
ATATATATATATATGTATATATATATATATGTGTGTGTGTGTGTGTGTGTGTATCTGTGTAGGTGTCTGTCTCTGCATCTATGAGTATGTCCTTGTGTGTGCCAGTCTACGAAATATTCAGATACATACACACGCACGCAGGCATATGCACGCAGCCGTACATACACATACACGCACACACAAATATGAATTGTAGTATTGTATTGAGCATGGGTGTGGCCAGTTCGTGTTGTTAAATGCACATTAGACACTTTGTAAATATTTGAACATAAGACAGCTTCGTACACTTTTGTGAGATTATTTTCTACACTGACATTACGTATAAATCAAATTACGTATAAATCTTTTTCATTGCCTATTTTCAACTGCTTGGAAGCTAGTCCACAAACGCGTACTCACACATAAACACACGCCTATTACACACACAGAAACACATACAGACTACAAATTCTCGACTACTTGTTAAAACGATGTATGTGTGTGTGTATGTATATACATACGTCCATCATTTTAACACGTAGTTCAATATTTATGGTGACTGTGTGTGTTTGTGCGTGTGTGTTATTTCGTATTCCAGTTCTGTTTATACGAAACCATTGGTATCATACGGCAACAGTCCCCATATCTCAATATATATA
>NC_068986.1:36648705-36649777 GCF_001194135.2 Octopus bimaculoides | reverse complement strand
ATATATATGTATATATATATATATATATATATATATGTATATATATATATATATGGATATACTTATATACATATACATTATATCAATATCTATATCTATATCTAAACACGCACGAACACACAGACACACGCACACACACAGACACACGCACACACACAGACACACGTGCATATATAAATACTGAGATATGAATACTGTTGCCGTACAATACGATACTAATGGTTTCATGTGAACAGAATTCGCATATATTCAATCGTAGTTTGAACAATATTGGCAATTAAGCTACTTTGTTAACCCGAGTGCATACGAGATATCAAATGAAATTTTATAATGTACGGTTTAGTTTAAAGGTGAAATAGTTAACTTATTAGGTAAAATGCAAGTCATAAGTGACTATACCATTAACTACCTCTCCTACGAGAAGTAACCAATATCCAATGTCATTCCCTGCATACACGATTTTGTATGAAAATTGACCTTCTAGAGACAGGTTTTAACAAAAGCTGAGGCTTGCTTCACTTCTAATTCTGTTCCACTAAACTGGAAACCAATCACAGATTTATTAGTGCCAGTGCTGTTGCTTGATAGTTGTTGAACCTACACCAAATTCATTTGGCCCTTGTCTTTAGTCTTGTAGCAACCCTCCTTAGTTGGATAATTCTGGTTGGGGGTATCAGCTTAGTCACCGACGACCTGACCATGCAAAAGATTGTACTGGATTTTATGTTACTAAACACTCATGAGGGATCTCACAAGTGAGCTGACATAATACATACACACACATACATATCTATCTCTTTCTTTCTCTCTCTCTCTCCCTGTATATATGTATATATATGTATATGTATTTATCTACGCATATAATATACAGACGTAAAACATAAGAGCAGAAACAGTTCAATTTCAAGAACACTTGAATGTTTATCACCGAAATCAACGGCGAACCTACTAACATCATGGACTATTAACATCACAGAAGTTCATGTACGTATATCTATGTTTATACGTGAGTGTGTTTAGGAATACGAAGCCGTTACTTCAGTATATAAAACAGGAAAGCACGAACGCTCAG
>NC_068986.1:36635012-36645105 GCF_001194135.2 Octopus bimaculoides | reverse complement strand
TGTGTCTGTGCATATATATGTGTGTGTGTGTGTGTGCGTGTGTGTGTGTCTGTGCATATATATATGTGTGTGTGTGTGTGTGTGTAACGCTGGACACACAAATACAATAAAAATAATAAAACAGGACATAATAACAGATGTATTTCGATTAAGGACGAATTAAATTAAGCTGGCGTTGTGGAAATAAGGCCTTAGGCAAACTCACAAATGGTATACATAGTATACGTTGTGAAATTGCAGCTCATTGAAAAAACTGAGGGACCACGTGGAATTAGTATCGTTGGGGCTAGTGTCATCACACATTAAATCTTCATCAAGATTTCCTTTTAGTCCGAAGTAAATGTTGCGGCGTTAATGAGTATGCCTTTTATGAAAAATCTTCAATGACATCTTATTAAATATTCATTTATATACTGTAGTTAGATAGTCCGTGTAATGTTGGCAATTTGTAGGCACGGCACTTAGAACAGATGGCGAAATTTTCATCCAAAATCTTCCACACCTTGAAAATTAAAAAAGAAATTATATTCATTGAGATATATGAATAGCTATACTCGTATGTGAGTGCGATCGTGGTTTAAAAAAATAAAACATGTAGTCAGCAATTCTAAATAATGTAAACTTGGGTTTCCAATATGAAGCTGTTTACAATAAGAAACTGGAAAGAACATATCAGAGACAGATTGTATACACTAGTGTTTATTAGTTTTCTGACTATATTTTCCTTGTCAACATGCTTCTTATTTTCTTCCTACTGAAGACTCTTAAAGCTTCAGTTTTCCTATTTTAACATTGTTTTCAATCATAAGGACTCAGGTGAATGTTTTCTTTGTTTGAATTCACATACTTATATTGAGAAGATTAAACGTCACTACACAAGAAACGGTTGCATAAGGCTTCAGATATTCGTGTTTCTCCTTCTCTCTGCCCCCCCCTCTCTCTCTTTGCATATGTATTTATGTACATACGTACGTACGCACGCATGCATATATGTATGTATGTATGTATGTATGTATGTATGTATGAATGTGCTTGCTTATGTATGCGTGTATGTATGTAGGTATGTATGCATTCATGCATGCATGTATGTATGCATGTATGTATGTCTGAATGTATGCATGTATTAAGTTGGGAAGGAATTTGTGTTGCAATTTAAGATGGGAAAGATGCAACTGCTTCTTTTGTCTAGAATGCTATATTTATAACATAACCCCATGTATTTGGGAAACATTCGGTACCAAGTCTATGCTGCAGCGACGAGCAGAATGCAACTCTTTGGTTGCATTAAGAAGCAGTCGTATGATAAAGAACGCAAAGACCAAATTTACTGAGTCTTCGTTGTTCATTAAGGAGTTTTATGATCGCAACGTGACTTGAATTGAACTCTTTTGAAAATTCTCAATGAGTATGCTTTGCATTTTCATCAACTTCGGTTTCAGAAGCCCAATATTGAAACTACATTGTGTTCAGATGGAGGAAAATCCGCTCGAGAAATATTTCCCGAGCCAAACCGACCAGATCATCATGGGTGTCACCTGACACACCGAATGATTCACACCACTTCCATTGCTGAAGTGTTCCTTGTGAATTCATGCAGCATGCACTGCCTGCGTCCCTAGACAAATGTAAAACCGGGAAACCGGGCCCATGAACCTGGATAGGCTTTAAAAGGGAGAATTTATTTTATTTATATAAAAGAATTAAGTCCTGGGTTACAGCTTGTTCGAGAAAAATATTCAAGGTGCGGCTCCAGCATGGCCGCAGTCTAATGAATGAAACAAATTAAAGATAAAAGATATATTCAAAGATATACAATATTAAAAGAAATCATTGTTATGCCTGTTTAAGTACTGTTGAATCTATTTTCATTTTATTTCGTGTTAATTGTTTTGATTTTATCAGTTCTTTATTAATGATATTCTTTGCAATTTTGATTTTATTCTTATCGTCTTTTCGCTTCTTTCTTCTGTCATTCTTTTATCCATTCTTTTGGTTTACTCTAATCGCTGTTCATCTTAAATACTTCCTGTTTCTATGGCAACAGTTGTTCGCGTTAAAAGCCAGCAATAAAATCATGGCACATTCGTTATTCACTATGTATTCCACTGACAGGTGTCGCTTTAGTTCCACCTTCATCCCATAATATAGAAACTACTATTTTATACAAAAAGATCTACTTCGAAAAAATCTTAGAAATGTGTCACCTGACTTTATGCGAATGACTGAAAAAGATGTCTATTTAATCAAAATGACAGTTCGTTGACATTTTTTTTTCTTTTCCTTTCTCTATGCACTTTAATAAGAAATCATCAGCCACACGAAATTCTTTGGTGAAGCCAATTTTTCGCCCGTTACAAGCATTAAAACTAGATCTCCTGTCAGAGGATAACGGACTCCCTTCCTCACCTCAGTCACATATTTGAAAAAGATGAGGAGAAGACCATGCAGAGTTACACCTGCGTTCTAATAATATAATGTTACTATAAAAGAGCGCATGTTTTTATCGATATAGGGTATATACTTATAAGTATATACATACATGAATACATTCACACACACACACAAACACACAAACACGCACACACACACGCACACACACACACACACACATATATTATTTGCATTGGACGGATATATGTCCTAATATTGTTTGTTGTTACCACAATGTTTCGGCTGATTTACTCTCAAGCCTTCATCAGGTGTCCTCGTATATATATATATATATATATATATATATATATATATATATATATTAATCTCCGACAATGGCTTAGCTGGCCGAAACTTCGAAGTGACTGTCAATAACTTTATTGTATAAGAATAATGAATGTATATATGCATATATGTGTGTTTGTGTGTATGTATCTGTGCGTGTGTGCGCGTGAACTCGCGCGCCTGTGTATTTAGTATATGGAAATTAAGTGAATCCATTTGTTTACACATTGGAAGAAGGTTTTCGTTTTCTTCGTGGACTAATTAAGTTTGAAATAAGTCATTTATACAAAGCTAAGAAAATTGAAAGCTTGTGGCTTGCATTCATTCTTCGAGGTATTATTCAGTGCTATATCACTAAATTGGTTTCGTAAATTTAATAATTTTTTTTTTTCTGGCAGATTAATTTGGCACGAATAAATCCAGCACGTGCTTGGAAATCTAAATGAGATATAATTTTTAGACACAACGCTATCAATACAAAAAGTTATGAAAAAAAAAATAAATAAATGAACGGATTTATTGTACATTCAGCCATTACGATTTACATCAGACAGACTGATTATGTAACATAGCACACATTTAGATTGACAACACAAAACAAAAAAGGTTTCTAATATTAACATTATATAAACAGTTGTTGCGGAAAAATTCACAAGAGAATTGACCTCAGTTTATTTGTCTTGATTATGGTAATAGTCTGTAAAGAAATTAAACGTCATGAAACTTGTTTTTATTCTTTCTTCTTGTATCATTTATTTTTTACATAATGGAACACTAATTTGGGAAATAGAGAAACAATTTCGAGAATCTTGTTTGGTGCATAACAAGTGAGCCAGTTCATTAGAAATTTAGTGACCTTTGTGCGTTTTGCGAGATTTGAAACTACGAAGAAAGTGAAAAGAAACTATTACTATGTCACTCGAGTCATACGGTTTACGAGGATTCTTGGTAGTGTATATGCGAGTAATTTGTGTGTCTAAGTTTATGTACATTAAAATATTGAGTGAAAATATACATTGAGGTAGTATTAGCTGTACGATGATGTTAATGCACTTTCCGGCTGTGTGTAGTTTTGTTTCAGACTCAACCGGGTAAAATCAAACATGAAAATGGATGATATCGGTGACTTTGTAAAATATCTGAAGCAGTGGTTCTTATCCTGGTTGTACCCTCTTCGTAGTGGTATGAGCTTACGAGTGTACGGGAAATGACAAAACAAATAAAATAAACATTTTCATAAACAAATAGACTTTGTTACGTTTAAAATATCTATAGGGAGAGTATCATTTTATGAGGGAGCAGAAAGGTAACTGATAACGCGCCAGGATCCAATATATTGATATAATAATACAACTCATGTTTAGAAATTGTCATAAAAATTTGCAATAGAGGGGAAAATATCTGAAAAAAATGACACATGCTAGTTGGAATAATTTAAGGAAATATAAATTATAAACCAAACCACTGTGCAAAGTTAGGTTCAGTTTGATTAAAATATGACGTTTTAGTCATATTTTAAACGTAAAATATGCGAAATGGAAAGAGGCACGGGAGTTATACAAATGGGTGGAATAAGCTGACAAAGAACCATCAAAAGTTAAAGAAAACAGCATAAAAATATATGATATAGAAAACATTGAGAAAAGCAAAGCAGACAAAATAAGGTATATGCTTAATATATTTAAACCGTTAGTCGTCTTTCCTTTCATTTGCTAAATAGTCATGCATGCAAATTCGTATCATGACCAAGTTTTTCTTCTTTGTAAATACACTTAAATCTATTTGACAACAAAACCGGAGTAGAATGTGTTCCATTGCTTTACAGTTGAAATATCTAAACTAGTTGATAAATATCGAAATAATAGTATTGAGAATTTATACATTGACATCTGAATGACACTACGTTTTTTGCATTAAATAGCAAATGCATACAAGTAATTGATGAAATGTAACGTACATTCTCATAACCAGCGAATGAAGCATGTAATTCCTCAAAAGTAATCTGTTCAGATGCTATACATGAAGAAACGAGCAGTTGCATAGACATCACAGGGACGCGTAGCCCGTGAAATTGATATCATTAACGCTCCTATTGAACGCCAATAGGACAGATATGAACAGAAAGAAATTTCTAGAAAGAGCCACGTTCTGAGAAAGATGGACTGGGTCTGATGACTAGCGAGAGGCCTGGGATTTGGACACAAGAGCAAAGTAAATATGAGAAACAATTGGAGCGGGAATGCAGACCCAGCGAGAGGCCTGGTATTTGGACACAAGAGCAAAGTAAATATGAGAAACAATTGGAGCGGGAATGCAGACCCAGCTATTCCCAAGGAGTAGAAACTCTTGTATAATCCGTAGAAGAGAGCGAGAAAGTAGTCAATGAGCTGTGGACAAAAAGACGGAACGTGACAGGAAGTGACCTTATGCAAACTAGTTGGGTGACGATTTTTAGCTTTGAGTGCTTGATCTCTAATTTTAGCATTGGATCCACTTCTTGGAAACATGCATATGCTGGTATACGACAAAATTAATGGGTCACAAATAACATCTGTAACTAACTTCTCCAAATGGCTGAGATTAGACGTAATCCTGTTGATCCGAAAGGAACGGCTACTAAGATACCTGAATTGGTATGAAGAAAACATTACTTTTTTATATTCTAATATGAATTTATCCTAGAATTGAATGAACTAAGCCATGGATATTGTTGCTAAGTAAGAAATATGGTTTTTAAGGGTTTATTCGAATTGTTTAGGAGAAGAGATCAGCTTTCGATCAAATCGATCTTTTCGATCAAATCTAGTCAAATAACTTCTCAAGTAAATGTATTTTATTGATGACGAAAGGTAGAAAAGCAAATATAGCCCGGTTTGAATTCACAATTCTAAGAAATAGAAAAAAATATCTACAGGCATTTTGTCTGTATCGATAACTGCAATTCATCACTTTCACACGCATTAATCGTAAAATGAATATTTAAATGCTTTCCCCCTCATTAACACCTACTAAAATGGTAAATTTTCCACTAATTGACACTTGCACAAGATAAAGAGATCACAAAAAAATTTGAATTAGGTGCAGGCAAGACTGTTTTGATTCGAAAAGTCGCTTCGTAGCCGTATATATCTCGGTTCAATTCTCCTTCAGAAAGCTTCTTCCTCCATACGTCGTGTTTATCGATGTCTTATGGATCGTGTCTGGTATCCAGTAGACAGAAGCTGGGCGGACTGCGTCTCATATATATGTTATTAAAATATGGGGTTCAAAGCTATAACTCTCTAAGACCAGTTTTCTAATATCACAAGGGAACTAAATGTATTATATTTCAAATATCCAAACTGCATATAATATTACTATTGTCTTTCGCAGAGCATGTACCCGGGGAATAAAAACCTTCGAGAAAAGTTACGTATCTTATCAGCTATATCACATCTCACCTTAATCAGAATGAGATAGAGTACATATGCATGGCAGGAAATCAATTTAATACTTGATATAATCTGCATAAATATATATTTAGAACGTTACAGAGAATGTTTTATCGAGCAACACGTTTTTGCACCAAAATAATATTCTAACTTCCAAAATCAGTTCTCATCTTTCTAGACAAATATGGAACAGGCAATGCAGTTCTTGAAATTAATGCATAGTAGATGTATTTTGAAACAAGTATGTATAACGAAGGAAAGATGTACATGGTGCTATTTCTTGAGTCTGTGCGTTTGTTCGCATGTGCGTGTGGCGTGTATATCTATCTATCTATCTATCTATCTATCTATCTATCTATCTATCTATCTATCTATCTATCTATCTGTGTATGTATATGTGTGTGTGAGCGTGTGTGTGTGTTAAATATAATGTGTCAACGAAACCAAAGCTATGTGGGATTTATAGGACATTTATAAAGGTAGTCTTACAGCTGTTTCGAGGATATTAGGGATATCTTTTCATCAGAAACGATATGAGATACTTAACAGGAGGGAAATATATGCATGTGCGTGCGTGTGTGTATGTTTATGTTCTATGTATATATCCTCGTGATCATTTGCGTGCATACGCATGACAGATTGTCAGGGAGATGAAATAATGTTAAGAAACAAAAAAGAATTTTTGATTTCTGTGCATGTATTACATCAGATGTTGATTAATGGACTGTTCCTTGTCCGACCAATTTTACAATAACATTGTAGGTATTTTATATGATATGTAAGTATGAATGTGTATATATTCATTAGATGCCCGAGGATATGCGTATGTGGTTCTGTGAAAATGTGCATGCTGACATGTAAGCACTTATATATCATATGTGTGTATATGTATAATTGCGTATGAGTGTGTCTGTCTCTACATGTACACACACACATACATATACACACACAAAACCACACAGACGTCCATAGAAACACTCATAGAGCCATATATACACGCACATTCATGTATAAGCGTATGTATGTTTCTTTTTATGCGGATTGAGCGTAGAACTGAAATCAAAATTAGAAGGTTGCAAAACGAAGTTTCAATCTAGACGTTTATACTTCAGTGTTCCTGCAGAGCTTTGATATTGATGGCGATCCAGTTTTGTTTTAAAGGCACCCACATAACCCCATGTAGGTCTCTCTGGCGTTTTGGGACAATATTGAAGAGTCAAGGGACCTTGAAAACCAAGGTGTTAATCCTCTATCGTGATAGCGATTTTGGTTCTTTGACATTATGCAAAGGCTTCCTGTTCTGCTGTTGGCGTAACTTTCTGTGCCAAAGTTTGGTACAGCTTCTTTGAGAATTTCCAGATGTATATCACTGCACACACACGCGCACGCGTACACGCACACGCACACATAATAACAATATATTATAAATATATTCTATATATATTGTATATATTTTATATATATATATATATATGTGTGCGTGTGTATATTATGTATCTACAACATATAATATATTATATAGATACATTATGTATATATATATATTTATATATATGTCTTATATGTCTTAAATGTTATTTATATATATATACATATATATACATACAGATATTTATATTCGTTGTATAGATATATTCTATATATATGTATTAAGTGTAGATGTGTATTTGTGCGCTCGTGTGTGTGTCTGTTTGTTTGTTGCGCGTGTATATGTTAGTGCTTTCCTTGTAGCTGATAGTGATTAGGATAGTTCAAACATCTGAATCTGCGTTGGTCTAGCATCAGTTTCGGAATTCGTTTATTAGGATTTGCTGATGTAACTTTGAACATCTTTCATAACATCCCCACAACAATCTACTTACTGGCATGGAGCCAGTTTCTTTTTCATTTATATTGATATTCGTTTCATCTTGCGTAATTTTATCTGCTTATTTTTCGTAATGTCAATGAAATCACCGACTGAATTATGATTAATAGGGGCTTCAAAGACTTCAGTACAAACAGTGTTTATTGAGAGAAAATCTTTATTTCAGGCTGCAGACCGGGAACTTTGTATTCGGAATGTCACATCAGTTACAGCCAGCAATTTATCGCCGTCACCAGCGTGTTTTATTACATTTAAAACCGTTTTAACACTTACTTTTTGTCTTGTCTTTCTGTTTACAAATAATATGTAATCACGCATTTACAGCCAATGTTAAACCAGGTGCAGCTATAATATTAGCCAACAGAGGTTTCTATCTGGTTGTTCGACATGCTAGCCTAAATAACACAAGTAACGCTAACAATTCTACGCGTAGAAATAATTTCTAAACATGCTGAGTATATTTGTAAAACTCATTTGAAGAGAAATATCTTAAAGAGTACAATATTACCTCAAAAGATATTGGCTTCAATGTGAAAGATGATGATAGTGGAATGAAAGTTACTGAGAGAATGAAGGACATTAACCTCTGTCACAGTTCATCACTTTCGTTGAGTGGTGAAGAATTTGCCCCAAATTGTTTGACGTTTATGGCACGTCATCTCTTTGTACAGCTCAGAGAAGGAAACACCTGTAAATTTTAGACCATGTTAGGTTTATTAAGGGCAAAAATATTCAAACACTCCTCGATTAGTGATTTTGATACATTGATAGATATATTAGTACATTGGTTGACAGATATAGACAAAGAGACACTCATTGTTAAAAATGCAAGACGTTCACCTCACACTCCATATGGGCTTATAGTGACGCATACATAAACTCATGTATACATACACACATGCACATTCACACGTATATGTGTATCTATGTCCCATGATGATAGTATTTTTAAATTGGTAATTAATTTGATCTCGCGGTAGACTGCCTCAAAGCGACCTTTTGGTTTAGAAGCTAGTCTAGTTTTTTAATTCTCAGGTTTCTGTAATGGCAAAGGTTTAAAACGTATGCTGAAATTAGTATACATACTTCACAATTTCCGTACGCGAGAAATTCCGTAAACTAAGGTGGCACTATGCGGGGATGCCTTACATACATACACACATATATACATACAGACAGACAGACATACACACACATACATACACATATATGCGCTGTGTGTGCATGTGTGTACGTCTTTGTATTATTTCTTAAAATTAGAAAGAAAAACATATTTAGTGCGAGGTGTTTAATATTCAACCTTCATAAGAAAGTATTTCATATACTGAACATAGCTGATATAGTTCTGAAATTTTGCACCTATATCAAATGAGAAATTAAATCCTTAATGTGTCGAATGTAATGCCCCGTAATATTTCTTTTTAACACATGGTGTTAGATATGTTATATCTATAATACACCCCGCTGAAATTTGGCAATTGCTGATTCAATCTAGAATTCTACGACACGGGGATAGAAGATTCGTGGTGACTATTTTCTTAGTACTGTCGTATCTATGCATCCTCAATATTAATCATTTCACGTCAGAAACTACTACCATTGCGAAAGATGAGACGGGTATCTATGTCCAATACTTTATCTACGAATATGGCTTCATAACTTCAGATTCCTCTCATTGATGAGATTACAATTCGAGTTTATAGTGTGGTGACAACTTCCATTAATATATAAGATTGATTGAAGTGGTGACATAGTAATGCGTCTTCTTAACCTGGCCCTGTCAAATGAAAGGAGATGAAAAACATTCTTAGATTTTCTATTACATACCATTTATACTATACTTCGACTGAGTTACCACTCCAACTAATTTACTTTCGGTTATTTTCAAGCACGCACATAAGCGCGCGTAACAATACACGCTCAAACAGATACATATATATACAAGTATTTAACACACATCTGGTAAGGTATCTATACACCCCCCACACATACACACACATACACACACATACGTACACACATACATGTATATGTATATACATTATATATATATAAATAAAAGTATATATATATAAATAAA
>NC_068986.1:36633370-36634890 GCF_001194135.2 Octopus bimaculoides | reverse complement strand
CACGTATGTCTATATATTATATGTTAAAAGGCAAGTTGTCTGTCTGTGTGTTGTGTGAACCAAATCTACTACTACAATTTTAAACCGAATTTCACCAAATTTGACATGTGTGCTCTCTCTGACTTAGAGCGCTTTTTCTTAAAATTCCGCGCTACCAACATAGATAGACTACCTTCAATTCGCCTAGGATTTCGCTTGAGCCAGCGACAAAAACGTGACACACGCCCAGCTGGAAAAAAATCAATATTTTGTCAACTGCGGAGAGCTCTTATCGACTGCTTGCACAATACTGCCAGCAATATTCATTTGCGAGTTACGATTTGCCTCTGTTTTCACGTGTGCACTCTTTTTCATATAATTATTCGAACTTAAACTAGTCACTACAAAACTCTTACCCAAAATAAAAATCTTTAATTCGGTCTGTTTGATTAAAATGTTTGCCAAAGTAATCGCCTCGGCTTTCAGCAGGCGAGTTATTAACTTTCTTTTAATTCTGTTTCTTTTTCTTTATATCTTTTGTTTCTGATCTTGCCTCTTAACCACCGCTTCTATGTTACTATTTCCATTGTTCTTTTTTTCCTTCTGTAAGTCTTTATATTTGTATATTCCCCTATATTTTTATATACTACTAGACGGCATGAATTTGTTATTTTCTTGAAAATGGAGGCCGTACTTACTGTAATAACATCATCTGGACTTGTCGGTTACGTTCCTATGACATCGTGCGAATATTACTTGTCAATTATGATTATTACGTGACACTTGGCTACTGGAAACAACTGTGAAGATATGACATGACAGTTCAGAAGTTTTCTACGTATATATAAATTAATTCATTCTTTTATTATTATCGGTATCTTGTACTCCATATAAATATATGTATCAAGCATAACTGTGTTTATCTACCTTACTACTTGAATTGTTTTATTTCATCACTAGAAAACAACTTCGCCTTTTAAGCAAATGTATTTTCGTTGCACACTCGAATAATTAGATTAGGGGACTTTGCGACGCCGTTGTTTCTTCAGTTAAAGCTACCTCGATCTAGTGTAATTAAACATGATACCTGGCTCTTCTTTACAGTATTCGGCAAACAAGCTATTTACTTATACGCACTTGTAATTCAATGAATCGTGTGTGCTATGAATACTCACACATCTGAAAAGAAAACATGTTTTCGAATGACGATTTACAGCAGCGATTATAATATATTCACGTTTAAATCTGCGGAAACATGCAAACCCACACACACTCACTCACACAATTATTGGCTACAGAAGCAGTATTAATACCAACAGGCAATCATTATAATCAACTTAAAATGGATGTCTTGTCAAACGTTGAATACCGCGTTAATCGCCTTAAGGGTCCTCTCATACAGACATATGATGCATAAAAGCACAAATATATATCATACATCGTAGCAAACGACAACTGGGGCTTCTGAAGGCGGATAATACAGTATTCGGAGTACAAGACATCCACATTAAATTGGATATATATATATATATATATATATA
>NC_068986.1:36631258-36633018 GCF_001194135.2 Octopus bimaculoides | reverse complement strand
ATATATACATGCACACACATGCATGCGCGTTCGTGCGTGTGTGTGTCTGTGACTGTGTGTGTATGTGTATGTGTATGTGTGCTTATGTTTTTTTGTGTGTGCTTCTTATTGCGGGTTTCTCAAATACCTAATATATTCCACTGAATATATTAGATGTTCGTCGTGAACAGTTAAAATCTCTACATCTGTGCATAAGATCAATGATTGAAACATATGGTGACGAAGTCCAAATAGTGACCTAATGGATATGTCTATTTATTTCCCTCTCACCCCTCTTTTTATGTGTTTATTTGTGTCATTTCATTATAATCTATATGTATGCAGTAGTTTATTTTTTAAAAACAGCCTGTAAAATTTTATGAAAATACAACCATAAAATTATCTCTCATGAAATGAAATATTTACATCGCAATGATAATTTATATAAGACAATGCTGCGCAATGAGCATCCAGTAGGTTTCTTCAAAAAGAGTTGAAACAACTGGAAACTAACTTGGGTGAATATTAAGAGTGACTGTGTGGTAAGTAGCTTGCTTACCAACCACATGGTTCTGGGTTCAGTTCCACTGCGTGGTAACTTCGGCAAGTGTCTTCTACTATAGCCTCGGGCCGACCAAAGCCTTGTGAGTGAATTTGGTAGACGGAAACTGAAAGAAGCCCGTCGTATATATGTATGTATATATATGTATGTGTGTGTCTGTGTGTCTGTGTTTGTGCCCCAACATCGCTTGACAACCGATGCTGGTGTGTTTACGTCCCCGTAAATTAGCGGTTCGGCAAAAAAGAGACCGATAGAATAAGTACTAGGCTTACAAAGAATAAGTCCTGGGGTTGATTTCTTCGATTAAAAGGCGGTGCTCCAGCATGGCCGCAGTCAAATGACTGAATCAAGTAAAAGAGTACCTTTCGACAATCCTTGTAAGCAACTATTTAACAATTTCCTTTCACAGTTGGCTTATTATAGTCTCTTCATATCCTTCTATTTCTTCATAACTCTACTGAATGGGACAGCATGGAATTTATTTTTCTTCCATTGTTAATTGTAAACTTAAGTGTGCTTTCTCATTCCCTTGTCCCTTTCTGCGATGTTTTCGTTTTATTTTCTATTTACTAGAACACTTTTTCTTCCTTATTTTCCCTGCTGTATTACCGTTATGTCAAGCTGACATTTCTTGCATATTTGCATTTCTTTTGATCCATATCTATGGCAGCTATTTGCCATTAAGTAAATTCCCCAGCCCCGAAATCGATTTGTATTCATAGACAATGCTATATGCATTAACGCTCAAAGACAACTAGAATCACTGCAGCTGTATTGTGTAATGTGAGCAGATGCTGGGAAAATATAAACTACGGATATACTTCATGCACTATTATGTAACTTTCTGCACTTTTCTCTTTTTCCTTCTCCCTCTCTCTTGTGTTCTATATATATATATATAAAGAAAGAGAGAAAGAGAAAAAGAAAGAGGTAGACAGACAGAGAGAAAGAGGGAGATGGAAGGACGAGACATACTTATCCCAAAATAGGATAGCTTTAGGAAAACATCCAAAGACCCAAATTTTAAAATTTACGCCAGTTTTAACAAACACGCATCCAACCATTTTGTGCTTACTTCAATCTTGGTTGTCACGTATTATTCATACTTCTTTACTTATGTATATACGTACATATACATACATATATATATATATATATATATATATATATGTATATATATATATATATATAGATAGATATACACGCACACACACACACA
>NC_068986.1:36627996-36630942 GCF_001194135.2 Octopus bimaculoides | reverse complement strand
ATATATATATATATATGTATGTATATATACTGATTTTCTTAATACTATTATTTCAAACTGTGTGTGTGTATGGAAAGGTATAATCAATACTTAAAGCTTTCGCATATATATTAGTTATAAAACCAAATATGATATTGAAAAACTAAAATAACATCAGCATCAAAACGTACTGAGAATCATATGTGTGCTCACTCATACATGACAGGATGTAACTATGCAAAAATGTATGGAATGTGTTCGTGAGTGTTCTTGAAGATGAAGTTATAAAGCTGTTTAACTGCACGCATTTGCACACGTGATTCAATGGACCGTATTATTATGTGTGGTGTATCTGAGAAGAAAATGTCATCTCCATCAACGTGCATTTATTTCCCTCAGTTGAAAATGTCAAATAAAGCAACAATTCTATATTGCTGGTTTTTCTTTATTTACTCGATTTTTAGATACCGTTGCATCACTAACGGAAACCTCAACTGGCCGAGTTCATCGCAAGTTGATCTTTTAACTGAATGATCAATTTTTTATATCCCTCCATTACCTCCGGCATCCTATCGTTAACATATATGATTCAGTTTAAGAGATCCAGTTCACTAAGCTATAAATAGTTATGAAGTAAATGCTGTAAACAGTTTGAGCTATGCATAAATGAATAGTTACTGCAGTATTAACATGCATCACTCTGTTAAAATTCTCACCCAAATAACCGTACAGATAAAGTTATTATCAATTTAAATGTTAGAAATAACGTTTAATGGTCAGTTATTCTTAATAACTAGTAGAAAATAGCGGATTAATTACTTACGCGTTGGATAAATTGTCCCTGAGTTATTTCTTCGAACAGCGTTGTAACTACAAATCACGTTAAGATCAATTTCCACTTGTTGGGAGCCGATAAACAAGCACTACTTTCTGGCTGTTGGATTGGTGGAAGTGTAAGAAAGTCGCGCTGGATACCTTGTTACAAGTCTTTGTGTTACGAGTTCAAATCTTCTCATAGGCTACTGAAGCTGTGATCTTAATCCGTCTTTTGTTTAACATCCACCCCCGATTCTTGCGTACTTTTAGCTAAACTTCATTATGCTGCAACATGTATTCAGGCCAGGTCTGCAGTTCGAGGAATGTTTGCGACTCTCTCCACCTCTCTTAACTATCTGGTTGATCATATACAGAGGCCTACAATATTGTTAGATGGGAGGTTCGAAAATATCCTCGATGGGGAGCAGCTTGCTTCGAAAGAAGACAGAGGTGCCTTCTCTCCTAACTAAAAGGTAGAACATAGTGCAATGTCTTAAATCTGTTCAGTGGCGCAATATTGGAGAGCTCTTCTCGGTACATATTTCAGAAAAAAATACTAATTTATAACAGAGGAAATAGATTTATTACCTCATTTAGTCGTTTCTGTGTAAGAAGATTTATTTACAGTATTTTTTACTACCAATTTTTGATAATTACTTTGTTTTACTTATGTAATTTTAAGACGAGTGACAGTTTGAGAACAATAAATCAGCTCCTGGTCATTGTAAGCATCTGGACTCTGAAAAGGAGAGATAATCAATAAATTCGCTACACCGTTATGAAATAAATTAGTTACAGAAATATATTTTGCAGCTTGAACATAAATTATTATATTTGACCGCTATGATGGCATGAAAATTTTCTCCTGCTATTATAAGTTCGTATATTAATGAAAAAATATTGAAGACAAAACGTACAACCTATCCTGAGTTGTTTCCGAAAATTATATTTTGTTAAAAGAATAGTTGGTATTTAATTGATTTTGAAATAATTCAGAAGTGTTGTCAGGTTAAATCATATAAACTTTGATGCTAATCGTTGACCTTATATAAATACCACATCAAATACTGCCACCTATCCCCAAAACTCGAATATCTCTTTAAGAAAAATGCATACTACATCTATGATAATTTGTTGATACTTTTATTCTTTTACTTGTTTTATCCATTGGCCCATGGCCATATTGGAGCGCTGCCTTGGTGTGTTTAGACAAACAATTCACCTCCAATCCTTATTTCATGTCTGATGCATACTTTGTTGTTTTTGATTTGTCTAACTACTATATAACCAGGACGTAAACAACCAGCTCTAGCTTCCCAGCAGCAGGGACCAGCACAAAAATAAATCACACGTATATACATATATTTGTATATGTAAAACGGATTTTCCCATCTACATGAAGGCACTGATCGACTGGGACTGACACTTGCGCAATGTGCTACGAATTTAGGTTGAACCTGAAAGTAGTTTGTTGCGAAGCAAATTTCTTACCTACATATTCATGGTTGAGGATATATCGGAGTAATGTTTTGTTTTGTACAAAAAACGCAAGTAATTCCTACACATTAACGTGGTGTGCCCTCACGCACATATTCGACAATGCGGAGGCCTCGAAAGAGACGTTATAATCTTTTTGCGGAGGGGGTCCAGTCGATTAGATCGATCCCAGTACGCAACTGGTATTTAATTTATCTACTCCGATAGGATGAAAGCCAAGGATGACCGCGGCGGAATTTGAACTCAGAACGTAAAGACAGACGAAATACTTGAAGACGGAGGCTGGTGTTATCCGATGATGGAACCAAGTTACAAGCATTATGTTGGACCATCAAACACCCAGGAACAGCTGTTGGACTCGTAAATCTCCTACTCAACCCTCCTTAATTCCTGATATCCTTTTCATTCTGTGTAACACGGCCTTTTTTTATATGTGTACATATATACATTTTTGTATTAAATGTATCTAATACTTTTTGTATAGAAATTTGCCTAACTTGTTTGTCCATATGTTTACTCCTCTTCCTGCTCAAGTTCAAATCTCTGGAGGACTACGACGTGTATTCTATAGGGAGAATCCCTTTCTCTAATCTATAAACTACACACACACACACACACACACATACACACACACACACACACACACACACACAC
>NC_068986.1:36625827-36627936 GCF_001194135.2 Octopus bimaculoides | reverse complement strand
CACACACATATATAAAGATACATACATACATATACATAAATATACACACATACATACACACATACATACACACATACATACATATATACACACATATATGCATACGTACATACATACATACATACATTATCATTGTTGATACTTAAATCACATAGCTCCATGCTATGGTTTCCAACTACTACAGATATTAATATGACCCCTAATTTCTTAGTGGATGACCTCAAGTTTTATGCGAAAAATGATAATGTCAAAAAAAAAAAAACGAAAAAAAACCCCCAGCTTCAATTGAATACAAAATTTTCAGCTGTTATAAGAGCTCCTCCGGAAGCACTCTCTTCCTGATGACCTCATTCCCAACCCTAAAGCAGCTGGACTAACATATCTCAAAGAATACCTGGTTGTTAAATAATCAGTATACTAAAAAAAAAAAGACCAGGCGTGGGCATTTTTCCCGAAAACCTGAAGAAAACAGTAATATAGTCTAGCGGCATTGCCTCTCTGGGACTAGTACCCACTACATCATATCCCTCTTCAAAGGCTATGCCTTTGCAATCTAAGAACAAGAAATTGCTACGAAATACCTAATAAATAAAAGAAAGTGAAGCTCTTGGGCGGCATCACACACACACGCACACACACACAGACACAGACACACACATACACACACACATACACACACACACATACATTTATATAATGCAAGGCACGATTTTCATATTCTGATCATATTTCATAGGTGTGTTCGAGGATTAACTTGATAATTAAACAACAAACAACATGTTTTTTTAATAATGTAATAACGTAACGGAATTGTTGTAGCAGTGACTTTCATAACATTTTTACATTCTAAATGAACGCAATGAATAGTGTATAATAATTCTAATTCAATATAATTCCGTTGAATTATATAATATTTATAAGTATCCATTTACCAAGCGTATCCTGCCCCATGCTATGTATTCCAGTGAATGCGTAACATCAATCAATATTTTACTACCAACTTTAATTACGAGTTTGATCAACAGCCAACACACATACGTTCACTCACGAACCATAGTTGGTTGATATTGATTGCTAGCAACAGCAATCAAGTTACTATCTTATAAAAAGTTAGTATCTTAAAAAAGGAAAGACTCATTTTGTAATTTAAGGGATTACCAAGAGCTAACCAACAACATTCGCGTTCTTAGAACACTTTAAATAATGTTTAAGGTCGAACACTTAACTGCTTTCTATAAAGGTAGGCCAAAATTGATTGCATCAAACATTGGAGTTAAACTTCAATGTTACACAGACAGAGCATTCGCATTTCCAGACCTTACGAAACTTTCATTTAATATTGCATTAATTTACTTGTTTCGTTCATTTGACTGAGACCATGCAGGGTCGTCACCTCGAAGAAATTAGGGAAACAAATCGACTGTTGTACTTATTCTTTTGAAGTCTGGTATTTATTTCATTTATCTTTGTCTGAACCGCTTACAGGGTTTAGACAAACCAACACCAGTTTTCAAGCCGGGTGAGGACGAAACAAAATATACGCTCGCGTATACACACACGTATACTAATATTTGTATACACACACATATATACTAATGTTTATATCTAATATATTTTTCGCTGTACAGTTTATTTGTCTCTTTATTCTATATGATATTTGTTATGATACTTCTATAAGAATGAAATTGTATACGTTAATTTACCACTTCTATATACGAAAACGTAGAACAAATCTTGCGAAGCAGAGTTTATTTTAAGAAGATTCCTATTAAAAACACATGAAAAAGCACGTCTACACCGAGGGATATACCTAAACCAGATTTCCAGAATCCCGTCCTCGAGGGATCGATGCTAGAGGGGTCGAAACAATTGTAACGATTAAAGGAGATTCTTGTATCTGTCTCACTCGTTAGTCATATATATATATATATATATATATACGCAGCCATATGGTAACTAGGTATTGCCTGCCAAAGCAAAATTTTCGATAATTCTGGAATAATTTCAACGATAAAATGAATTGTTCATTTGAAATTATGCAATAATGTATCTAAACAACTCTAATGCTACCAGACACCATCTAGTTCATAAAAGTAATTATGTCTTCAT
>NC_068986.1:36624619-36625497 GCF_001194135.2 Octopus bimaculoides | reverse complement strand
CACACACACACACACACACACGCACACATTTAGGAACATACTTGCAGAACTGTAGATTCAAAAATGCCGCAGTTCATAATTGTAAAATAAATTATAAGTTAATTAAGCCAGTAATAAAAATAGACCAACCCAATTAACTTCATCTCTAACTGCCTTTTATTCAGTTTTAATAAATAAAGGAAATTATCACTCCCATAAAAGAGGTGCAGTGTAGGGAAAACCAAATCACTGATTGCAGGTTCAAACCCTGTTTGTAAATCCTCTACTCTTTTACTTGTTTCAGTCATTTGACTGTGGCCATGCTGGAGCACCGCCTTTAGTCGAGCAAATCGACCCCAGGACTTACTCTTGTAAGCCTAGTCCTTATTCTATCGGTCTCTTTTTCCGAACCATTAAATTACGGGGACGTAAACACACCACCATCGGTTGACAAGCGATGATGCGTGGACAAAGACAGACACACAAACATATACACACACATACATATATATACATATACATATACACGACTGGCTTCTTTCAGTTTCCGTCTACCAAATCTACTCACAAGGCTTTTCGGCCCGAGGTTATAGTAGAAGACACTTGCCCAAGATACCACGCAGTGAGACTGAACCCAGAACCATATGGTTGGTAAGCAAGCTACTTACCACACAGCCACTCCTGTGCCTCTAATAATTTTATTTGACTAATAATATTCCTACAAAAGACTAGAATGTTATTTTGTTTGATTCTTAAAATAAACGAACGTTGAGTCAGGCCAGGAGAGAGTATTGTGTATGTAACAGCAGTAAACATTCTTTTTATAAGCGAAAGATCTCTCTTATTATCAAAAATATATTTTTCGGTTATGGTCGATAAGATCGTAAGGAATATGGAAA
>NC_068986.1:36619297-36622810 GCF_001194135.2 Octopus bimaculoides | reverse complement strand
ATGCCATTTACTTAGAAATTAATTATTATTTAACATTGTTGAGAAAATACCACTTGATAGTTATGGCATTTATTGTTATATGTGAAAACAAAGTATCTACTAATGGAGAGAGTCAAGCATTTTCGATTTTCAATCTCAATTACTCTGAAACCGTAGTGAACAAGGAATACAAGAACTCACGAAATAATTTTTTAGATTAACGAAAAACTTTAACACTTTCGTCAGTTTGCTTATTTCAGATTGATTTTAAGTTAGACTCAGTTTTTAATTGAAGACCAAATAAAAAGTTGTTTTAATTTTCGTAGTCATTTTCTGTTATATCATGTCATATTAAACACAATAATTTCTTCAAATATGCATTCCATTATATTATATTGATTACTTATGACATATAATAATGTATTCTTCTTAAATGATTTTTTCATGTCAATAAGGCAATCTGTTAGTCTGTAATTCGTAATATCTGACATATTTCGTTGTAGTTATAAGGATGTTTACTTATTCGAACTTCCTAATCCTATTATATCAACAAATTTATGATATAGAGAGGAAATGATATGAAGAGTAGTATCTTAATTATTCAAAGTGAATTCAGATGACAAGACTTGGTTTAAAATAAGCTACAGCAATCAATGGATAATATAAAACGGAACTGAAGACAGGTATAGTGTCACATTTTGATAATGCTTATCAGCTATTGATAACGAATGCCGTAAACATAATGAAAGTTACAGAGTACCAAGCTGAATCTATTGCAGTGTATATTTCGAGCCCACTATAAAGTCTCAACATGCTAGAAACAACAGTGAAATCTCTTCAAACTATACTTTACTGTCTGTAAGCAAGAGTAATGCATTAGCCGGAGCAAGTGAAATCGAGAGCTGAGAGTAGTGAAATGACGATAATGATAACAACAACAACAACAACAACAACAACAATAATAAATCACTTTCCATGGGTCGCTAATGGAAGTAACTGTCGAATTCAATTCCAAGATTTATATATTCTGCTATGTCCATCTTGTCGAGTGCGTGGTTTACTGGTTAGGATGTTGGACTTATGATCGTAAGATTGTGATTTCGATTCCTGGACCAGGCGACCTGTTATATTCTTGAGCAAAACACTTAATTTCACGTTGATCCAGTGTGGGGAACATATACGGAAGCCGGGAGGCCGGCCGTGGGAGTCTACACGATTCGGAAAGGATCTCCATCCTACAAAATGCATGTCTCTAGCCTATACCAGACATGAACATTGGTTTCAAATTTTGGCGCAAGGGCAGCAGTTTCGAGGGAACAGTTGAGTTGATTACATCGACCTCAGTACTCAAATGGTCCTTGTTATATCAACCTCAAAAGATCAAAGGCAAAGTGGAGTCCGGTAGAATTTGAGTTCAGAACGTTATGATGGAAGTAATGCCGCTAAGCATTTGTCCGGCGTGCTAACTACCCTGCCAGCTCACCGCCTTATGTTAGAAATTAATATTGGTTTTGAATTTTGGTTCAAGGCTAGCAATTTTAAGGACGGGGTAAGTCGATAACAGCAACTCCAATGGTCAACTGGTACTTATTTTATCGACTCCAAAAGGATGAAACGCAAAGCTGACACAAGCGGAATTTGAAATTAGAACATAAAGGCATTTTAAACTCAGAACATTAAGGCGTTTTGAACAGAGAACAGAAAGGCATTTTGTCCGGCATGCTAACGATTCTGCCAGCTCACCGCCTTTTTCTAGAAATCAATATTGAAATATTTTTATCATCCTAAAAGAGGAAAATATTATCTAAAAAGACATGTATCTATAAGCTGCATATATTGCATAAAAGATATGAAACTTAAATGCCATGTAAAATTGTATTACTGGTTGAGTCTGATAGACGAATGGTAGGGACTGTGAGGCAGGCACCAGGATAAATGCATTGGTGAATTTCGTTATGTATTACTGTATTCTGAGTTCAAATTTTCTCGAAGAAAATTCGATTGATGCAGCACTGTCACACGTTCTGAAATGTCTTACGCAGTAAATCGATGATATATTTGAATAGGAATTCTTGAAGTGTTCTTGATATTTATGTCTCTAAACGATGTTTAGTTGGCAGAGCGTATGACAAGGTTTAGTCGTATGCTGGTTCCAAGTTTATCGCTACCATCCGATCATTGAATGCGTTTAGTGAAGTCCATCATCTTGCAATCACATTAGCAGGACATCAGTTTAAGGATAATTTCCTTGTACTGGTCTCGGAAGCCGTGAAAATGGTCAAGGTCGCTAGTTTCCTTCGTGTAATCAAATGATCAAAAATACACACGAAAACCTAGCTGCATTTCAAGTGTAATATTTCACTTGGGTTTGTAGTGACGTGAAAAATTTGTTTAAAGTTTGCTAACAATTTGAAATTCTCATGATTTTATCCGTATTTGTGTGTGGGTGGGTGTCTGTGCGCGCGCGTTTGTGTGTGTGTGAGTGAGAGTGTTTGTGTGTGTGTATGTGAGTGTGCCTCAGTATACGAAAATTAATGAAATAGAACCAGTTGTATTTTGTGGATGGTCGATGAAACGGCTAGTCGATGAAACGTTGAACCCTCCTCGATAAAGGATACTAGTTGTTGTTTATATTACTGTTAAACCTGACTCTACATAATTATGAAAAAAGGCCTTGTCGTGGCAATCTTTCGAATTTCTTTTGAGAAATTATATATGTAGGACTACATGAAAAATGGGATGGAATGGAACAGAAAAACAGCTGCTCTCTGTGATGGCCTACTCATTGGGTCTATGATATACTATAAAACAGATACTAACCAGTCTGAGAGCCTCTTCGTGGTCATTCAGTAAGGTGGTCATTCAGCCAAACCATTATCTCATGACTTCTGCTGCGTTACAAAAACAAAAAATGATGTTTTATAAAAAGAGAACTGACAGTCAAGGTTGAAATGAAAAAAATTTGATCATAGGTCTGCTTGTTCAGGGCTAAACAGTAACAGCATTGTAAAACCTTTCTCGTTTCATCTTAAAATGCCAGTAAGAGTAAAATATACGTTTAGATTTTTTCTACTACACCCCATACATTTGTAACCTTTTGTCACGATGGAAGAAAATCAATATTTTATCGCATGCAGTACTAATTTAATATAAATCTGCAGCAGTATCTTTCCAGCAATATATCACAAGGTATTAAACCTTAATTGCGCTCGCTGTCATCCAAATGTTCCCTTGTAACCTTTTCTACTACCTCTCAATCTACCTCTATAACACACGTATCTCCTCTATCAAGCATTGCACAACACATCGCATACAAAATATACTTCCTATTTAAATATCAAACCTTCAAACTTGTTCTACAAATTCCTACATGATTCGCTATATATATATATATATATATATATATATAATATAATATAGGATAAATTCTTTATAATAATTTATCAAGTAGTCAGCGTGAAAAAAACCTCATAATGAAAATATAATGAAAAAAATTTCGTAATGAAAAAAAATCATCATTTTCTCATAAATATA
>NC_068986.1:36614712-36619126 GCF_001194135.2 Octopus bimaculoides | reverse complement strand
TATATATATATATACATATATACGTGTGTGTATGTGTGTGTGTGTGTGTGTGTGTGTGTGTATAAAAAACAAACCGAAAATATGATTTACCTATATTTATAATTAAAAGAACGTGTGATAAATAATCGTTTGTTTTTTATTTAATCCTGAAAATATTATTTATGTAACACATGGTCCTTCATAGTTATTTGATAGAGGCTCACTTGTCGTTTCCTTTATTCCCTATTGCTTAACTCAACTTCATCAGTGACTGGGCAGACCAATTTGGAAAGGCATTAGTCTTTTTATGTCTTTATATATGTCCTGTTATGTCTTGCAAAATATTACTTAATGTAGCCTTCCATGTTTTAAATGATAGGATCAGTTCTGAGCGCAGTTTAGTGTCTATTTCTTGTAACTCGAGGAAAGAGAGCAAAGAAAAAAAAAAACAAAAAAACATTGAATATCTTGGTTTCTATTCATTTAAAATTCTTATATTTCTTTGGCAATTCACACGCCTCTTTCTCTTACATAATTGCTTTATATTTGTTCGAAGTCGTCATTGGTATATTTGTAATAAATTCTTTATTGCACAACAGAACTATTCTGTTCATTAGAAGGGCGTCGCCTTTTATACTTCCAAAGGCAATAAGATTAAGTATCAGTCAAGCAGTGATGTCAATATCATACTCCACTCTATCCCACGAGGTTGCATTCGTAAGTAATTTAATAAATGCAATAAAAAACAGAAACCAGTGTAACTATATGTTCGCTTCGTAACCACGTGGATTCATGTTCAGACCCACTGTGCGGCAACTTGGGCCAGGTTTCTTTATTATAATCCCGAGCAAAACAATGTCTTATAAAGTAAATGTGGTAGATGAAATGCGTAGAAGCCTATGCTACATTCGCTAGCTTTCTTATAACGAGATCTGATGCTCTTAGCTTAGACTTTTTGGGGGCAACCAGATCGAACTATCTTAAGTATAACTGTCCGAAATGGTCGTGACTTCTGGGACTTGACTGAGGAAAGAAGGCCGCGAATGACCATCTTCTTTTGCCTGTCCTTCTAATTGTTGTTTCTGTTGTCCACGTTTGTATCGTCTATCTGTCCGAATGATTTTTGTGCCCTCTATTGCGTTTTTGTTCCATACATACATACATACATACACACACACACACACACACACACACACACACACACACACACACACACACATATATATATATATATATATATATATATATATATATATATGCATAAAGAAACATATATACATGTGTGCATGCGTATGTGTGATTCTCTGTGTTTGTACCTACACCGTTTGACAACCAGTGTTGGTTTGTTTACTGCTCTGCAAATTTGGCCGCTTCAGCAAAAGAAATCACTAGAATAAATGCCAAATTTATAAAAAAAATAAGTAGTGATACCATGTATGGCCGCTGTTTAAAGATTGAAATAAGCGAATGAATGAGCGAATAAAATGTAAAACAAAAAAGCAGAATTATATCTTGCAGCTGACATCAAATTTAAGTTAAATATTTTAACGGCAAAATCACTGAACACACAAATTATGTTTCCCACAAAATATTCTCTTACTTGATTAACATGTTTGTTTTATAAAATTATATCTTTTATTTAAAATTCAATTGATTTCTCAGCATATTCATTTTGTTTTTACGATGCTAATGACATCATTCCCTGATTTTTTTGTCTATTCAATTGACGAAAATATTTATTCATCTGGTTGCAATGCTAGTTTGCTATCAAGCAAGACATGTAATCTAGCGAACTGAAGGTTAAAACATAACAACTTAAACGGAATCAACGTATCTGTCTTCATTGCATCTCATAATCAAGTTATTGAAGCATTTGAATCGAACATAATCTCATGTAAAGGAAAATGCTTGTGCGTGTGAGAGTGAAATATAAAGGATGTTATGTATTTATCAACATTACCATGATTATATGAAATATTCATGAAGGAGAGAAACGGAAAAATAAAAGAAGAAAACGAGGGTAATAACTGCTTTCTTTAACTGCTTTCTTTAACTGCTTAAATTATTTGGCTGTGGCCATACTGGGTGGGACATTGTCTTGAAATATTTGGTCGATGAAAATGAATCCTTATACTTAATTTTTTTAAAGTAGGATAATTGAGTTATCGACTCCGTTTGCGAAAATGGTTACAAGGACTTAAACAAACGAACACGAGCTATCAAGCCTTTGACGCCAGAAAATATGGTATTCACGTTCTCAATCTAAGAACATTTCATGTAGGGGAATATATATATATATGAGAAATACTGGCACATCTTTCATGTAGAACGACGTTTCACATATCAAGCTGTGTTAAACTATAAGTAAGACAGAAGCATTATGGTTCATTCAATATTTTTCTCAGATGAGAAATAATTAACAACATTTCCAATCATCATAATAGTGATAGTTGTATATATGTTTTAGAGGTTTCATAGTAACATCATCAATATTATAGTGACAGATACAACAGGGAAACGAGTCTATATGTGGAAGATAGATGTCAGTTGCATTATTACTTAAAAGCATGAGAGATTATGTAAATAGTTTCACGTAACCTCTTTCACGATATGAAACCTCTGCAGTTGTGGTGATTAATGATTTAATGTCGATTTTCTATTGATTTTGAATGTAATCAAAATACTTGTTTTTTTTTCCACAAGAGAGTTGTTAACACCTCAGTCGGAAGTAAAGCTTCACTTTTCAGATGCATTGCTTATTGTTCAGGGGGATAAGATTGGTGTAATTTGTGTTACAACAGAATTTTACTTTTAGGTTTATATTCTGTGTTCGATTGGGGGAAGTTCCTTTGTGGTTATTTAGAAATGTAATTGTCAATAACTTCACACGCTTGCATTATTTCTGCTGGCGAAAAGTATACAAATTCTCTTGAACCTCATAATCTTGCTATATAAAATGATATTTTTCACTTTTCTAGTCTGCGCTTATCGTTTTGTGATTCTATTCGCAATTGAGCATTGAAGCCGTTATCTTGAAGCGCCCATTAAACAAGAAACAATATTTAAGTGGTGTAAACCTATCTTCCTTATAATTAGCATCAATATTAGCTGAACTGTGCAATTTTCATGAAACTCTTACTATTTTCTCCTGATTTATGTATTTTAATATGTTGCAGGATTAAATCTGTACTGTTGCTGGTGTCATGTTATTTGAGCATAAATAAATATAATCTTCATTCGAATGAGGATTTCACATATGTATCTAAAGAAATAAACAACCACCCGTAAATGACATTTTCCAAGCGCGGACAAAGATACAGCTTGGTTATAAGACTTTCGTTGTTTCGTTTTGGACAGCTAGTTTCTTTATATTTGCTATTGCTTAATTTGTCTTTCTGATTGTTACTGTTTCATTTTGCAACAAATTAACGTAGTGTAAGCTGAGAATTGCAAATCGTTTTCAGTGGCACGTTTTAAAAGATTGCCTTTGCTACTGTGTTAATTTCAAAATTGATATTGCAAATGAAGGACAATTTACCTGCTATTTCTTTCCAAGTAGGCAACGTCGTAGAGATTCTGTGGTTGGATCGCGACTCTGGTTAGAATGTTAGTCGAAAATACTTTACTTTCAACTTAATATATCAACCACGAGAATAATCTTAAAACAAGTTCTTTCTTTTCACTTTTCACGGAGCCATATATTACAGTGTAGCCGTATTAACTCAGTATAATATTTGCATTTAGTTTCTTAGGAAATATAATATGAAAGGGAGATAACATCATCAGAGTTTTAGCAGATATCTAGAAAGAAAAGAAATAATTTTGTATTGTATTTATTTTCACATTGGAAATGTCTAGCAGTCTATGGTACCCCGGGCCTTCTTTTAATGCAAAATAACATAGATGTGTATCATCAGATGTGAACATTTACTTGTAATCTCACAGACCAGCGCAACTGTCTTTTCATATGAATTTCAAATAAAGACAACCAATCTGATACACAGAAAAATTCTGTTCAAAACATGGTTGTTGTTGTTGTTGTTGTTGTTGTTGTTGTTTAGCTCCGGTTGAACTTCATTAAGCGGACATATGATCGAAACATTCTAACCATGGTCATCACATATTTTTCTAAAATCAGGATCTAAGTTACCCAGTGTCTCGTTTTTAAAAGTGTTGTGATGTATTGTGAGCGAGATCTAGCTGTTATTTCTAGCAGTTTGACTAACTATATAGAGGTTTTCCCGGTAGCTCGGTGTAGTTGCAGTTTCTAATGAATTTGGAGCTTTAGATCCATGAAAACTATTTCACAAGAGCTCCAATTGCAGTTTCTAACACTGTCGGTTACTGGACATGATTGATTCATTTCCTGTGTAATGTCTTTCCCCTACCATTATAAAAGAAAAAAACAATTATTTATATATATATATATATATAT
>NC_068986.1:36605143-36614520 GCF_001194135.2 Octopus bimaculoides | reverse complement strand
TATATATACTCTTTTACACTTTTACTTGTTTCAATCATTTGACTGCAGCCATGCTGGAGGACCGCCTTTAGTCGAGCAAATCGACCCCAGGACTTACTCTTGTAAGCCTAGTACTTATTCTATCGGTATCTTTTGCCGAACCGCTAACTTACGGGGACGTAAACACACCAGCATCGGTTGTCAAACGATGTTGGGGGGACAAACACAAACACACAAACACACACATATATATATACATGTATATACGACGGGCTTCTTTCAGTTTCCGTCTACCAAATCCACTCACAAGGCTTTGGTCGGTCCGAGGCTATAGTAGAAGACACTTGGCCAATGTGCCAAGCAGTGGGACTGAACCCGGAATCATGTGGTTGGTAAGCATGCTACTTACCACACAGCCACTCCTGCGCCTATATAAAACGAAAATTAAACTGAGTAGAAATGAAATTTTTGAAAAATTTCCAGTGAATGCAGTGAAACACATGGATGTTTTAGACAAAATACTATTTTAAGAAACTGCATTTTGAACGGAAATACTGGTAAGATTTATTTCTATGTTTACTAAGGTTTCGTAGAAACTATTTGCGTTCTTCTCCACCTCCTTTTCTATTTATCTCATTACAAACATACAAATATATAAAAAGATATGTTTTTGACGTATAAAAAACACACACAATATCGGATTGCCAGCATTCATTCATATAATAAATCAACTCCTAGGCTACAAACTTATATACGTTACATTCTACAGACATCCACGTGTTATGTAATGATTGCACACTACGCAAACTAGTGTGTAGCAATAATAACAGCAATCTAACAGCTGCTTATATTATACATGTAGACACATACGCGCGTGAGTGTGTATGTATGTATGTATGTATATATGTACGGATGAATGTATGCATATATGTATGTAGGTATGTTAGTTTGTATATATCTACTTAAAATCATGAACATATATATGGATATATATATTTTTGGATGAATCATATGTATATATATATATATATATATGTGGATATCGTTGGCGATTTTTTCTTCCTCCGTCTTCCTTTCTTTGGAATTTCTTCTGTTTCCGATGAAGAACTCCGCTCGAAACGTCAAATTCTCTTTCTTTCCTTTCCCGAGCGTTCAGTAACACAATATCTGTATCACGCCCTTGCGTTGTTGTTTTTTGTTGTCTTTTTGTGTTTTTTCTTTTTTGAACTTATGTATATATATATATATATATATATATATATATATATATATATCAGATATGTATGTATATATATATATATATATATATATATATATATATATATATATATCAGATATGTATGTATATATATATTTATGTGTATTTGTATATGTATGTATGTATGAATGCATGCAAGCATCTATCTATCTATATATTTACGTATATATATATATATATATATATATATATATATCTGCATATGTAAACATGTGTATATATTTGTATATATACGCACACTGGTATTGGTTACGTCTTTCACGAATGAATGTACATCAATACTAGGTTCAAACGGAAATCAAAAACTACTTACAAACGCGACTAACTTGAATCTTATTTCCGATTTACACAACAATAATACAAATACACTAAATGTAATTTTATTATAAACAGAACAACATTATTTAATAATTAAGTTCTACATTTCTTACATCTCATAATTTCAAACTTTTGTAAATAATTTAATTTTGTTCCATATAAATGTTTCTTTTTTGTTCATAGTGTTTTGCATTATTGAAGACTTTTGTTTTCAAATTATCAAAGGGATATTGAAAATAATTTTGATATGACATATTTCAACTTCGCAGCTATAAGAAGAATTCTTTTCTATATATTAGCGAACGTGTATCATTTCAACAGGAAATAAACTATCGGCTTGGGAATATGTCAACTTGAAGAACATAACTTTCTTTTGAAATGTTATCTAGTGGAATATTAATGAAGCATTATGAATGACAGTTACTGTTTCTCGGCAAATTGCACTATTAAAGAAGAAAAAAATGTTATGTAGATCTAGATATTGAAACTCTTCTCTGAATTTTATCATTGAATTGAAGAGTGTACATTTGTAGCCAAGTGTGATCACAGCAATGATTACCATACAAAAAATTCTTGTAAAATATATCGTGCTTATCCTCTTATTCTCACTTTATCCTCTTAATAACGAAATATGATATGAAAATATGAATGAAGCTTTAGATATTTTTGAAACGAGAAATTGAAAGCTTACATATCATGTCTTTCGGGAGAGCATTAATGACCTTGTAACGATCAGTTGAATGAGACCTGCAATACTGAAGTTTTACATGAAAAGTAAGAGCACGTACCCTGATACCACAGCATGCCGTCAGAACTTATTAACACCTGATTCGTCGTCCCTTCCTGCTTCTGTGGGATGATATTCAGTCAATATATGACATACCTGAAATTATAATTCTTCGATATATAGACACCACAAAGATTGAAATATGCTACAGTAAATTTAAGGTATACACTTGATTACTATATTTTAAACTTTCTTTGACTTCATTTTGAGATTAAAAACTTGTATCAAAACAAAACAAAAATACCTCTTCGTCATATTAAATATTCTCGTTGGACTCTTCTGCGCCAAAGTCCGTTCAGATTTATATTTACCATATCATACAATGACACAATTATTCTTTGTAAAACAGTAAGGGCGCGTTGGGTGAGTGGTCTTAATTAGATCATTATTGAAAAAAAAAAAAAAAGAAAAACGGATGGTGGATTAAAAAAAGGAAGATCACATTAGATATATTATCTGAAAGTAAGATGGAATGATCATGATTGAGAACATTGATTATAGTTCTACTTTAATTATATACTTGAGGTATACAAAAACACCGATAACAACAGCCTCTACAACAAAACAATTAATGCGTATGGAATGCTGGAAAACTCTAATGTTCCGTAAATATAGATCTCTTCTCCGAAATATGAGCTAAATGCAGCGATTGGTTTATAACCTCATATTTTCAACGTCATCGGTCAGTCTATGCATGTTATGTAATATCCTACGATTGTTTTAATGCAACACTAAACAAGAATATTAGGGTTCAAGTCTATATTGCATCCTTGAACACCAACAAGGTAAAATCCCTACATTTTCAAGGTAACTATGTCGTACAACAGTTAATCACCGTAGTGGAATTCTAAATGTTTCCACAAATCCTCAACATACCGAATACTGTATCACAAGGTTTGGTTTTCATCTTGAAGAAAACAAAATACTCCACCTCCTAACAACTGCTCTGTGCAAAGATCAGGCAAGATTTTAATGAAGAACCGCTTCCACATCTGAAACGGTGCCGAAGTTACACATTTAAGCATACATCCAAACCGCCAACACAAAAAAATGGTGACTCGGATGATGAGCATAAAATCGCACACCAATACATTTACACCTTTTGACCATTGATTTGCTGTTGTTTTCTCTCTGCTTTTCCAGCGACATTAAGACTATCTTCTGTTCCTCAGAACTGACTCGTGTCATTCCTATTCCAGCACTTACTAACCACCTTGTCTCCTTGCGTTATGCGTATTGTGCCTTTATTCCAAGTTCCTTACTAAAATCTTTGCCATTTCTTCCTCTCCAGGACCCGTGTAATTCCATGGTCTCCAAGTTTTCTTGCAACTGTTTAAGAAGAATGTTAACCAGTCTACCCAACAGTCGTAGACGATGTACGGAAGCTACTGGTACAATCCCTACCTCCAGGCCATTACAACATTGCTGTAAAATGAACATGATTCTACATATACACTTAAGCAACTAAGTAATTAGTGTTTTGCTTAATTTGATACGATATCTCCCTTTCATCTCCTGAAGAATGACATGCCAAGAGAATGACAGACGCCATAACATTTTTTTTTAAATGTACCATTCTGAAGTATGAAGTATAATTGGAATTATGATCTTTGAATAGATTTGCTTCTGTTTATCTACTGACCTATAATCAAGGGTGTTGCGTCTCTGATAATTTTATCTTTGTTTGAAAGTATAGCGTATGTAGGAAATTATCTAATTTATCGTTTACTTGCTTAAAATGAAAGAATAGCTTATGGAGACGATCTGATTAGCCTTTATATTAGAGTCTTTGCCGTAGGCAAGTGTGGTTAATAGTACAAGTCAACGTATCTGATGTGATATGTCGCACGGCAATAATTCACATCTGTTAGAGTAAGGATTACTATGTTATTGCCTCACGGATGATGTTCATATTGTATTTATATAATAGCAGTTGTATCTTTACTGATATATCTTCAGAATAACTTACATTGGAATATTTTGTGCGACATCATAAGTACAATCTTCGAGTGTGTCTTTCGATTTCCGTTCTCAAAGAAACATAATTTCAGTCTAATATTTTGTTTATAATTTCGTTTGTATCTCAAATTGCTCTAAGTACTTTAGGGGTACCATTTATCATCAATCTTTGACGGGTGAAACTAAAAAATAACATTAGTGTTTCTTGTGATATATTTATTACACACTTTAGAAATATGATTGTGTTGAAATTGCCAGAGAACAGAAGTGTTACATTTTTTCCTTAACTCTAGTAGTTCTGCCGATCAAATGCTGTAATGAATTAAAATATGAAGTTCGCAGCAAGACTTTGCTTCTTCGGAAGAGTTTCATTATATAGTCAAAAGAAATAAAAATTAATGATCAATACTTGAATAATTTCACGGATTAAAATCTCATGTTTAACGTTTCATACGTTTGTTTCAGTTAAAATGAATATTCATCCATGGAATTTTAATGAAGAACTGAATATTTTGATTTGTATAAATGAGTACGCGTGAATGAAATAACGTGTCTTCTGTTATATTTATTACACGCTTTAGAAATATGATTGTGCTGAAATTTTCAACTGAATATAGAAATTATTTGCAACCTAAAGGCGGTGCTCCAGCATGGCCGCAGTCAACTGACTGAAACAAGTAAAAGAGTAAAAGAGTAACCGATGAACGTAGTTTTGAAATTCTTTCCAAGGTTTTCTATGCATTTTCTTCAAAGTGCTTATTCTACACACACCCTGTGTTACGGACCTGACAATATTAGATATCTGGCCTGGCGATACTTCCCAGTTGATTAATGTTACGAATTAAAAGATAATGATTATCTTTTTATATTTCATGTCAATGTGTTTACCTTACGGATTGTGAGAGCAAATAAGTTAATATGACATTTGGTCGAATATTACTTCTCATTGAATGATCTTAAATACGACCAATATGTTAGAACTCAGTTCCGTACTACCTTTAAAACCTCGACTAGTGAAGAGTCTCTGCCATGTGTGTTAACTATCGATCTGATTAATCCGATATCAGATGAGCAGGTAAAGCTAAAAACACAACAAAAATATCAAGTTCTCTGAATATTATACTTTCAAATTAAATTGATGTTCTATCCTTGAACACAGCACCCTGTTTACGAATATATTGCAGAATCCTATCAAATGATGAAGCTACTGCGATTGTATATAAAAAGTTCAGTTTAAAATAAGAGTAAATAAAAATTGGTTATTTTAGATAGGTTTAAGTATTTTAAGAGAATAAACTTCTTAAATCAATATAGCAGTAATATGAAGGCGCAATATATTACTTCTAGAATACTTCCTTCTTTTGATGTAAGAACATCATAAATTCCAAATTAATTAATGGATGCGAGTTCAGGTAGAAATAGTATTTTATGGTACATTTGTGAAGCAATGATTTTGCACATACATGTTATACGCTAAAATAACATTAAAACCATCTGCACAAACAAAACAGTTGCAATGCTAACGATTCTGGCAGCTCACCGCCTTAGTAGTAGCAGTAGTAGTAGTAGTAATAATAATAATAATAATAATAATAATAATAATAATAATAATAATAATAATAATAATAATTTTTACTATAGCCACAAGGCTTGCCATATTGGGTGAGGGGAGTAGTCAATTATGTCGATTCCAATATTTGACTGCTAGTTCAATGGTGATTATTTTATTGAGCCTGAAATAGTGATTGTCAATGACGAACGTAAAATTGGAACTCAGAACCTAAAGTTAGAAGAAAAGTCTCGTCTAACTAAGGTCTCAAAGTAGTCGCCCGATTAGCATGAAATATCAACTAATTCTTTCTCACATCATCCTTGTTGACAGAAAATTTGAAATGACATACTGGATAATAAAGTTAAAATTATATTATCGAGTGTGACGTCAATGTGAACTGTCGCATCTAAAATGCTTTCATAGTATGTTGTCTTGATCAGAGTTGGCATGAAACTGCATATGAACAACAGAAGAGATATATATCTATCATCCTGAAAACAATTAGTGTAGAGCAACTGATAACATTTCAGTATCCCATATTTAAGACCAGTACTGTAAGATGCAGTCTATTTCCATTTCCAAAGCATTTCATTTAACTCCTAAATTAAAAGATTACATTTATTATCTGTTTCATTAAAACATCAGCGAATTTTGTTTTAAATGAATTTGTCACAATATTAATGTTATTAGATTTGTTAAGTTTCAAGTCTCACCTGAAAATCCTATAGCTATGCTTAGCCCCTTAGTAAAATGTTATTTTATATAAATCATGCAAGAATGGCCTATAAAAATTACCAGGAGGATTTAAATTTGCTTTAATCCAATCAGTTCCATCTAATTTGTAATTCATAAATAATACCCTATACCGAAATTACCGATTTAAAGAAGTCGATTTGAGTTCTAATAGAATTATATTGAATTTAGATATTGAGTTGTGGTTATTTCTTTTATTGTTTTGTATTAAATAATATGAGACGATAGCAAGAAAGAAGAAACATACACACAGCTCTTGAAAAACAAAAAAACTGGTGCAATGCATTTCTAAACTGCCCATGCACAGCACAGAAATAATATACATAGCGCAGAAAATCTTCGCTTCAGCATGTTCTTTCTGAGAACAATTCTGTAATAACAATCCGGGATGATGCTGATGCTGCTTCTACGTATGCAGACATCCTGAACCCTGTTCAATAAACATTCAATCGAATTATTGGCATAAAGTTACCATGGAGATCTCCATCTTCAAACACAAAGGCGTGGGCTTCCAATTTCACATCTTTTTATCGCTACTATAATGGCGTCTGCTCCTTAGAATTTTATATCTAATACACTTAGGCAACATCAATCTCCTCGGCTTCCCTCCTCTCGTCACGCATGCTATCCTCACCAGCTCCAGACTTGCAGAAATGAATAGGATTAGTCTTTCTCTCCCCGAATATCATAAAGTATCGGGAATCTTTTCCTAGGTCATGCTTTTCCTACTGGTGCCAATTTCAAGCGGTTTAAACAGAAAATCAACGGCATCAGTTGTTTCAAAACTCTGCAAACATTATGTCTCTTCTTCTAGATCCTTCATGTTAGGAAAATAGAGGATTGTCTTCTGGTATGATTATTTAAGATTGAGAGTTATTTCTCACGCAGACCGACCTTACTTCTTATTTTAGGCTTACCTACTAATACAGTCAACATTATATCGAACATAATATTTGAATGGTTACTGTATTTTATCAGCTCCAGAAAGTTAAAGTTGGCACCTGCAGATTCTGGACTTACAAAGCAAATGGTTGTGGCTGAATATACGCATTCGTTTACAATTGTAATGATTCTGTCAAGTGATCGGGAAATGATCTATACGTGTATATATATATATATATATATGTGTGTGTGTGTGTGTGTGTGTGTGTGTGTGTGTGTGTGTGTGTGTGTGTGTGTATGCGTGAGTATGTGTGTCTGTGTTTGTCCCCGTAACTGAGCGGTTCGGCAAAAGAGACTGATATGATATGTACTATGCTTAGAAGGAATAGTCCTGGGGTTGATTTGTTCGATTAAATGCGGTGCTTCACCATGACCGCAGTCAAAAGACTGAAGCAAATAAAAGAAAAAGAATATGTCCTGCAAAAACCTAAAATTTATTTTTAATATATCAAAAATTTATATAGTAGCGCTTCTCTAAATCTATAACTAATAACTTGCAAAATATCTTTTAGAAACTAACATTTATCAGCATCATTATATTGTTCAAACTTAAATAGCTTTTGTTCTAAATTGAATGAGCATGAGCTAAATTCAAATATATTCAATGGAATCGTTTGTAGTAGTTCTTTTTTAAAGCCTTCTTTGTCTTTCGAAATTGTAGAAAGTATACCTCCAACTAAAAGCTTTGATAATGTATAAAGATATCTTACACTATAATTGAAATGATATTTGAATTTGAGAGATATGTAGTAATGTATAAAGAGATAATATACTGCAATGTGGGAATCCTATTGCAGTATTATATTATGTGAATCAAATGCAGAATTATAAACATTGAACAGTCTTTCAGTTTCACGTTCAGTTAAGTTACTTATATAATATTCTGCACTTAGTCATTTCACAAGAGAACTATTTTCCCTTCAGGGAAAAATCTGGAGCATAACGAATAACAGCGTATTTATAATATATACGATGCATTATTGAGATGTAAATCCAGACCTATCTGGTTGCTATGGAGAAGCTAAATAGTGTAAATATATATATATATATATATATATATATATATATAAAACATGAACACTATGTAAATACTATATGAATACAATACTTGGAAACTGCAGACATAGTCAACATAATTGATTAAGTGGATCTAAGAAAACGTAAAGCATTGAAAAATCAGTAGTATATCGTCATGCGTATGATGAACAGTGAGGAGCGAAGCGATGTCATGCATATTCCTTATCAATATGTTCCCGCATAATGGAAAGTTAATAATGCTAATCTCTGTTCTATTTCGTTATTAGAGAATAGCTTATCATTTCGGATGACAAGTGAGTGTGCGTTCGTAACCACTAGATACATTAAGATAAGGGGACTTTGAATGTAGCGGGTTCCTGGGGAGGGTAGAAGGATGGTGAAGAATTAGAAGTGTTCAGGGCAGGATAGCGGGAGAAAGTGACAGGGTGCGCATATTAAGTGACTTAAATGATCTCAACTCGCTACCTAAATAACACATTGCGCAGTCAAAACTATTCCGGTGCAATGGAACAGGAATTATTTTCTGAATAAAACAATATTGAATCTTGTCTTCATCCTTCGTCTTATAAGAAGCGATAAGTTTTGAATTTGTTTATAACAATTCATTACAACAATTAAAACAATTGAAGTTGTTTATAACAATTGACTTACACAAAACTAAGATCAATATAAAAGTATGACCAAGGAGATGATACAATGTTTTCAAAAGATTTCATAGTAAATATCAATGAATTGAGAGTTTGGTGGATAATTATATATATGTATATATATATATATATATATATATATAT
>NC_068986.1:36603054-36605031 GCF_001194135.2 Octopus bimaculoides | reverse complement strand
TGTCCTCCGTCTTCCTTTTCTTTTGGACTTTCCTATGTCTCCGGTTCTATTTCTGAAGAAGAGCTTCGTTCGAAACGTAGAACAACGTATACACACACACACACACACACACACACACACACACACATATATATATATATATATATATATATATATATATATTGATGCTCGGGAAAATGAAAGCGTCTTCTAAGTTTTGAGCCCCCGCTCTTCAGCAGAAAGGAATAAGAGAAAATAAACAGAAAGAGAATGAAAAAAATATATATATATATGTATGTGAAAATTGCTTAGGTATTTCGCTTAGGCGTAGCGGGACTAATAACCTGGTATAGAACTCAATACAAGTATTGTTAGATGATTATAGAATGCTAATAGGAATAAAGAGATGACGTCGGGAAAATGATAAGGGTTATTTTATGAACTCTATCAGCTTATAGCTGTTTCTGGTGTATGATTTGGTGGACCGTTTGTTGAATCGGTGGGTAACATCCTATAGCTTCATAAGATCTTTCAATACGAAATGCACTTTTTGGGGAGAGAGAGAGAGAAAGAGAGAGAGAAATAGAGAAAGAAAGATAAAGAGAGAGAGAGAGAGAGAGAGAGAGAGAGAGAGAGAGAGACTTCAAAGCAGCGTTAAAGATATAAAATACAAAACGTTAGCAAATTAGAAAAGTAGAAATTTCATAATTTAAAGATGAACATTATATATATATATATACAGGCTATATTAAATCTCTGAGCGACCTATAGACACTAGCAATACGGAATCGTAACATATAATTGCCAACGAAGTGTGGCGTCCTATAATGGACCGTGCTACTTTCGTTTATAGCCCCAGGAAAACATCTCTTCCAGCTGGCTAACAACACACGTTCTGTATCCGATTAGTATTTGCCAGGGGAGGTCATCACTCCGATCTCTAGGCTTATGTGATACACACGGACTCGAGTTTCTGGGTGATTACCCATCTTCAGCGCGTGTTAATTACAAGCTACTGACGAAAACTCATTCCACTCGCAAAATAATATCAGCTTTTTCCAGTGACAAACTTTCGCTGTGTATATGGTGGGTGTCCTTGTATTTATCTTCCACCACAACATGGCACCCGGTGAAGTAAATACTAGGCTGAAAAAAGGGCTGAGGGTAATACATGTCATTAAAACAATTCAGTGCTGCAGTCCGCTAAAACAGCTAATATATGTAAAACATGTAACGGTTATATAAATGAAAAAGGCGTTAACATGTATGCAAAAATACATCAGTATTTTCATAAATACTGATATGTATGTAATTATTTATATATGTGTGTATGTATATATGAATGTAAGTAACGATCAAATCATACGTGCTCGTCTTGTGCTGTATGTCATTACTATAGTTTAAAACTATTTTTACATTAATATATTGACTGCAAAAACTCAAATTTTATCCTTTATATTTTTATGCAAACTAAGCAAATAATTGGCACGCATCTAAATATAATATATCTTTTAATGAATTAAAAGAAATCTAAAACTATGTTAGGTATACTTGTATAAAGAAATAAATACAATGGAAAAATTCTTGAACAATTTAGTTCCTAAATAGCCCGAAAAAAAAAAAGTATCTTTTATTTTCAGTTAACATTGCAGGAAACGTTAGAGAAATCTAAATACTATAGCATGTATTGAAATAAAGTAAATAAATTAATAGCGCAAAATACTTCGTGGTTATCTATCATCAGCGTGTGTCAATCACAGGCTAGTAACCACCCAGAAACTCGAGGCCGTGTGTATCACATAAGGTGAGACATGGGAGCGATGACCTCCCCTCGAAATACTAATCGGACACAGAATGTGTATCGTTAGTCGCTGGAAGAGATGTCTTCCCAGGGTTATATGCCTCAATAGCACTGTCCTTTATAGGAGGCCACACTTCGTTGAAAATCATATATTACGTCATATATATATATATATATATATATATATATATATATAT
>NC_068986.1:36602584-36603044 GCF_001194135.2 Octopus bimaculoides | reverse complement strand
ATATATATATATATGCACACACGCACACACATAAACACACATATATATACATAATGCCTTTGGATGGAAGAAGAAAACTTGGGTGTTAGACAACTTCGGTGATACCTTGAATGATATAGGTTCAAATCTCACTTTCCTAGTTCAAGTATAAAATTATAATCTGTCCAAATTTTTTAAGTCACATTCTCGATGTGAATCATCGTTCGAATATACTCGTGACGTAATAATAAAGTATGATCTCATGTTTTTGAGACAATTCACCAATGAAACGGGTGATGAATAATAATGAGTTTGAAGATTATGCAGAGAATATCGCATTACTTAAAACCAATTCCAGGATAAAACAAATAAACGTCACGTAGAAAAATATCAGATAACATACAGATTTACAATACGCTGTACAACAAATACACACACACACACACACACACACACACACACACACACACACACACACACA
>NC_068986.1:36600347-36602074 GCF_001194135.2 Octopus bimaculoides | reverse complement strand
ACTTGCTTGTTTGTGTGCCTTCTTCTCATCACAGTTGCTCCTACTTCCTAATCTCTCGTCTCCACATTAATCTCCCCTCTCGCGTTCTTATTTCTAAGAATGCAGGCCCTTTAGAATCTCCTCTCTGCTCATATATTTTCTGCGTGTGTTGATTTACAAAGGTTCACAAAGAACATTATTTGAATCAATCTGACTCCTACAGGAAGGCCCGAATAGTCATGGGTATTTCCCCTTCCTCCAGTTACAAGAAGTAAGAAAAATATAAGAATAGTGTTGGTAGATGACAAAATGTATTCGACAGCAGAAATTGAAAAAGTATGAGAAACTTTGTCCATGAAAAAGACGAAAATATTCATAGATAAAAACTTGTTAAATTTGCCCATCAAGAAATTGATAAGTTTATTGGAATCAGTCAGACGCCTGGGATGTGTTTCATAAGACACCTTTGGAAATCTTCTATTTTATTGTTGCAAAGGCATGTAAATAGGGTAAGAGGTTGAAGACAGTATCTTTGTATTTGAGAAAATTCTTATTTTGAAGAAACATTTATACCTGACAATGAAGAAATACATAGGCATTTTAAAGTTTATTACAAACAGAATACTTTATTTAGGAATTGAATAATTCTCTTTTTCCAAACTATGAAATTGCCTTATGACGAAAAAATAGTCAATAGACAAGCAGTGTATATAAAAAAATATATAATTGTGGCTAATGATATTGTAACGTTGTACATGTTTCTGAAAATCACTGAAAAAAAATCTGCTGCACCTTCATCGGGCACACGCACAAACATAAATGTGCGTGTTATATACAAAAATTCGAATGCCACTGGTACAGCAAAAATTGCCAGCATGTATAAACATAACAGAATAAGAAAATCAACACAAGTTTTGGGCAAGAATGAAATGTGACAAATACAATTATGTAGACAAGTACAAAACACTTATAGAGATTTTGTTAGTTTTGTGTCATTTGCATTTCTCTTTTCATGATAATTAAAGTCTATTGTATGAACTTATATTATCGAAGTATTCTGCTGTAATTGTTTATTTACTTTACTTCAATATATTCTATTGTATTAAGATTTCTCTAACGTTTCCTGCAGTGTTAACTGAAAATAAAAGATACGTTTTTTTTTTGTTTCGGAATATTTAGAAACTAAATTGCTCTAGAAGTTTTGCATTGTATTTATTTCTTTATGCAAGTATACCTCCCATAACTTTCGCTTTCTTTTATTTCATTAAAATATATATTATATTTAGATGCGTGCCAATTATTTGCTTAGTTTACGTAAAAATATAAAGGGTCAATTTTGCGTTTTTGTAGTCAATATATTAATGTGCAAATAGTTTTGAAATATAGTAATGAAATACAGCACAAGACGAGCACGTATGATTTGATCGTTACTTACATTCCTATATACATACACACATAAAAATAACTATGTACATATCAGTGTCTATGGAAATTTTGATATATCTGTGTATACATGTTAACGCCTTATTCATTTATATAACTTTTACATGTTTTATATATATTAGTTGTTTTAGTGGACTGCAGCACTGAGTTGTTTTAATGAAATGAATAACCCTCAGCCTTTTTTTCAGCCTAGTACTTACTCCACCGGTTATGTAGTGATGGAAGATAAAAACAAGGACACCCACCATGCCCCCCCCCCACACATATATATGTATGTGTGTGTATGTATATATATATATATATAT
>NC_068986.1:36588129-36598172 GCF_001194135.2 Octopus bimaculoides | reverse complement strand
ATATATATATATATATATACATGTATATATACTTATTATAAATTTCGAATGGCGAAGAAAAGTCAGTGAATCAGTCTTTTCCTAGTCTTTCGTGATGTTCATTCCACCCACGTTGCACTAACGTTTCCGTGTCCCTTGTCCTTCTAGCTGTATAAAATTCAATGAGTTCGGGATTGAATATTTGGAATTTTGTGGCCAACGGTGCTATTATTTCACAGAATAAGATATAAGATAAATATATGAAATCTTTTAAATTTTACACCTTAAAAGTTCCTGTCCATCGATTTAAAAATATTCTTATAATAATGAAGCTCAGATTATTGAGGTAATATTGAACTATACAAAATTAAATTGGAAGGCATTACTATATGAGAGATTGAGTTAAACATTCAACTCTGAATACATCTATGCATAAGCACTTAAAACACGTCAATATGTATTCCATTGAACGGCGATATAATCACATATTGAAAAGTACCCGATGCAGAAGACGATTGGAGGTAGATTCAGTAATGCTAACGTATCTATGGGAGCACTTTCAAGCACTTTAACGTTAATCTAACAAGATACGTGCCCTGGAATAGGTTCAGTGAAAGATAGCGGAAATACCTGCATAGGAATATATGAAATATGTGCACTGAATAAATATGCTTTCTGCGTTTATATGCAAAATTAATAGCATAAAATGGGAAAAGCAAGAAAGTAAATAATGTCTCTCATTAAGACTCAACTATCTGTTCATGCCTTACACACACTAAGTTTCACACACACAAACACACATACATACATATGTATATATATATGAAGAATATATTTCTGTGCAATGTAGTAACAAAAATGTATGTATACAGGATATAGATCGTTGTGGATGTATGAAAGAGTGCACCTGTATTACCGAATTTGAATTACGATTAGAGACTCATAAATATACAATGTTTTGCGTTTAAGTCCACATGCATTAATGATGTATATTTAGACATAGAAATGTATATGAATATGAATACACAAATATATACTTGCATCTCCCTCTTTCTTTAAATACACACACTAGCAGGCACAGCCGTGCACACACTCATGTTCTCACACACACGTACACACACACATACGCACGAACACACATTTCAGTCGCTAAAGTACATACCTTTATAGTTGTGTGTATATGTACATACCTATATTCACATATGATACATCTACCTATCTGTCTATATATGCATACTTGTATGCATAAATACGTATGCACACACACACACACACACACACACACACACACATACATATATATGCACACTATTACAAGTATTTATAGGCACATGTGTGTATATTGAAGTTATTGCGTTTGTGTATATACATAGATATATACATACCCCACCACACACACATATATTCTTTTCTACTCTAGGCACAAGGCCCTAAATTTTTGGGGAGGGGGCCAGTCGATTATATCGACCCCAATGCGTAACTGGTACTTATTCACTCGACCCCGAAAGGATGAAAGGCAAAGTCGACCTCGGCGGAATTTGAAATCAGAACGTAGCGGCAGACGAAATACCGCTTCTGCCACCTCACCGCCTTCACACACACATATATTATAGATGATATAGATATATATATATATAGCGAAAGAGAGTGCGAGAAAGAGAGAGAGAGCTTCGGAGAGAGAGAGAGAGAGAAAAAAATTCGGACATATGTATGCGTATGTTTCTGTAATTCCCTTTCTCTTTATTTGTGTGTGTTTGTGAGTGTGTATGTGTGTGTCTGTGTGTGTGCGTGAATATATATAGTTTATCTACGATATATATTTCCTATACTGTACACTCCAGACACAAAGATAAATGAGTAAACACAAGTGAAATAAACGGATAGCCGTGTATTCCATCTGTTTGATGAATAGAATTCCCAACCTAGTTGCATAAGAGGTTTGACAATTTAGCGTCATGCACTTATTTATTGCAATTTGCAGTGAGATTTACAGTGGGAACGGCTTTTAAACACATGTACAGATGTAGCAATTGAAACAGGCTTCGGAAGGGTTTTCACTTAATTAAATGCTGTTAGATTTATTGGACCGATCCCAGAGTGAAATATACACGCTCTTGTATAATCAAGTTGACTTCAAATCACCCGCTTCACACCATTGACAGGCAAGATACTGAATCCTCCCACCTGCATTTAATTATTTATATATTCGTATAATTGTGTAATCATTCGAAGAATTAAAGAACGCAGGTGCATGGATTTCTTTAGTAGGTTAAAAAATACATCCTACTCATTGTAGGGACAGTTTTGTCTGAACATAGATGCATTAGCATTGAAAATATTTGAAATAAAAACGCAGAAATGAATATTGCACTACAGATGATGTTGTAACGAGTCTGCTAGAAATTTTATACGTATACTTATAATATCGATAAATGTAAATGAGCCATCGAGGTCATTTAATATATTGAACAATTTATAAAACATTCCTAACATTTTTCATCGTCAGTTCACTCATTCTTCACATATTGCTACTAAACTTGGTTAAGTGTCAATAAAACACAATTTAAAACCTTAGCATCAAGTTTGAAACAACGGCTTAACATTATCTACAAGTTATGAATACTACAATTGTATCAGTTAATAAGTAAAAAGTAGAAATAGGAAGACAGGAATATGAAAATTCTGGAGCTGCGTCATTCATATTTCAATGAAACAATATGAGAAATAAAAATTAGTTCCAGTTGAAAATTTGAACCGTATTGCAATTTCGATTGGCTAACACTTACTTATTCTCTGTAATATATATTTCAAAAATGAATGTTAATTTGCTTTAGCCGTGTGAGAAATCATGATGTTGCCTTATATCCAAATGATATGAACATCCCTTGTACATCCTTATACATACACGTACACACAGAGATACAGACCGCACAGGTGCACACATACATATGCAAAATGTAATTAAATATCATATAATAACTATACCCAAATTAGAACATTACTTTAGCTTTAGGGCAAGTCTCGCCGAGGAAACATGTGATCGAATGCATTAAATTTGTGACCATCCCATCTTACTGTTTTATAATACAATATTTTATCATGTGCGCATACCACGTTTGAGATGGCAAGGTGTAACAGAGAAGAGATTCGGCTGCTATTTCTAGCAGAAGATTGGCTTTTATTCCGAAGAATTTGAATTCCGTTGTCACCTTCCTATAATCAGCCAATCTACTTATCACACAATTATGTAGCAAATCTATCGACTAGTTATGTCTTACTGTTTAACAATTCAAAAGAATGATAACGGATGCAGTCATGCATGAGACTTAGCTTAGTCAGCAGTGCAACAAAAGCTTCTATCAGAGTTTTCAAAAGTCACAAGGGATTATTAACGATAAAATAATATGTTAATGTTACAAGTATCTAGCTACACACTTGATTTTTCTAATTGAGAATATAATACTACCGCTCCACCGCGTTTAATGTAATGGATATTATAATGAAAACATACAGACCCACACACACACACACACACACACACACACACACACACACACACACACACGAAATGAATGTTAAAGCCTTTTAGCAGTATATTGATTTCATGAAAGGATATTAAGATATATCTCGATCATTTTTGTGTATGAGAGTATATAGCTTTACACCAAACAATTCGAAAGATTTGAGAATTAAATTTCTATAAAAACTTGTGCACTTAATATATTTCCTTTAGACTTCACTGTGCCTTCTTTGGATGTGTTTGTTCTTTTAACAAAAAAAAAAATAAAATTTAAAAAAAAAATATTGGCATTTCTAGAATTAAAAAAAAAAAGGTTTTTCTTTTTAATTTTGTGTATTTATTTATTTGCGCGCATTTATAATTTGACCATGTTAAAATTAGCATTCTTTGTATTTGAATTTCCAAAGACTGATTTAATTTTTGTTTCGAGGTCAGTTATACAGCGTTTTAAATTGATCATATCATTAATTGGCGTCTTTTACTGAAAATGCACGATTAAAATTCATTTTATTATCATTCATGTTGTGATATACTTGTAGACTGCTCAAAACGATTATCGATCCTACTGTCATGTTGTAAGGCGGTGAGTGAACGCGCGTGGTTTAGTTGTTAGGGTATTCGACATGATCGTAAGATCGTGAGTTCAATTCCCGACGACGCATTGTGTCCTTGAGCAAGATACTTTATTTCATCTGAAAGTACCTGAACAGTAATTTATTATAAACGGTATTTTAGCAGGGATGTTTGAGTATAAGAATAAATGTAATTCAAAACGTTGAGAGTTCAAATCCCACTTAGTTTGACTTTGTCTTCATACATTCATGGTTGATGAAACATGCAATATGTAATTATTTAGATCAATATCACCGACATCACCTTCAAAATAAGACGCTTTTGTGCCCATCTTATAAATTTTATATAGGAAGATGATAATGTCAGTATGTCTCTTTTTGTAACTACAACTCTAAACAATCGTTTTTGCCAATCTAAAATGAACGCGAAACCTTAAATCTTTTAACTGTAACTTATTTTAATAAAAAATAGTAATTATACTTTCAACAGCACTCCAGCCTGCATTCACTGCTATCCACATCTTCCCTACTTTATGCCTCTTTCATTAAATACAAATACCATTCATTTATTCTGGTCTTATAAACGTTACCATAGTATATATTTGCATGTTTAAACGTGATGTACGAAATTCTTTCTAGCTTTTTAGATAATATCTTGAAAACAATTGTCTCTGTATTAAAGTTAAGAGTTAGACAACTGTGTATTTTTAATTTTAAAGTGTTATTTTACAAATATAAAAGAAGAATATTTTTGTGTATATTTACTTCATATGTATCTCAAGTAAATATAAATGTTTTGCTCATTGACATAATTGGATTTCTTAATAAATTCGAAAGATGAAACAATAAGATACAAATACTACCTATAGTACAAGATATTTGTGTAGACTTTGAATCATTAGTTATCAAACTATGGGATTTAAAGGCACTCTTCTGCATGCAGCTAATGAATAATTATCCATATGAGAGATATTAGTACGCATCAGCTTAATAATTTGTTTGTTCGTTCCTACAAACAATACCCAGTGCTCTTGTGAACTTCATTGGTCCGACGGTTTATCTTTGACTGAAGAGAAACGGAGTGAGTTCGAAACAACACAATGTTTCAAAGGTCCATCAGAACGGTGAATCGTGTACATTATGAACACACATAACGTAAATGGAGGAGGTGTTTTTTTTTTCCGATGATGAAGAACAATCGTAATCAGATATTCACATTTCATTTTTCCAGATCGTATTAAGAAAGAAATAACAGTGACAAACGAAATATACACAGCTGGATGTTGTTGTTGACATACAACAGCAGTAATTTTATTCAGCTGAATGCACGTCATTGATTGGTTGAAATTACCGAAATACGACAACTTTTACACGAAATAACTTCGTAGATAGAAACTTTTCTCAACAATGCTAAGAGTAAAAGATGTTTTATATGACAAATTCTACAAGTGTCCGAAGTTTGAAAGTGTTTAGTTACAAAAAAGGAATTTCTCGATCTGCCGATGAAAGTGGAAAGATCCAACTTTTCTTCTCGAGTTGATTAATAAAATACAAATTAAATTACCCGCCCTTCAAAACCACTGGCCATGTGTTTAAATTAGAAACATCCATTCATGTTATAGTTATTTGTGCTCATTTATGTTCCAAGTTCAAATCCAAGGTGGTGTACTTTGTTTCGATCTGGCTTCGTTGTTAAAATAAGGTTCTAATCATTGTATTCGATTTAATCGACTATACTTCGTACAAAGTTAAATGTATTAAGTTATTCTGTTGTGTCTGGGGAGAATCATTTTCCTTTTGTGCCTTATAATTTAACACACTCACCGGTAAAATTTCCACTTATTCCTTATTTTTATTTTCCTAAAATTTTCGTTGCGTCTTGCAAACCTTTTCAAAAGTCTTGACACGAACTCACATAAAGAATCTTGCAAACCAAATCCAAAAACGAAATATTAAGTTATTATTTTCTTAATATTGACATATTTTAAGGCGGTGAGTGAAAGCGTGTGACTTATTTGTTAGGGTATTCAGCGTGATCGGAAAATCGTGAGTTTAATTCCCGACGACGTATTATGTCATTGAGCAAGACAATTTATTTCATATGGCTCTAGTACACTCAGCTGAAAAAAGATGGCTAGTACCTGTATTTCATTCTGCATCACAGGGCATTTCCTTGGAACTCATGTTGTCATAAACGACGGAGTGCCAGTTAAGGAGGTGAGTTCGGAGAATCGTTGCATTGCTAGGAAAATGCTTAGCAACATTTCCCCCTACTTTACGTTCTGAATTAAAATTCCTGCCGTCGTCAGCGTTGCCTTTCGTCCTTTCGAGGTTGATAAAATAAGTACTAGTTGAACATGGGATCAATGTAATCGATTTACTTCTCCTCCGAAATCGGTTCTTGTGGCAAAATTTGAAATCAATATTGACATGATTTACGTAAAACCAAACATAACATTAATATTGAAACTACATAGTATCACGCTCATTTCCATTGTCACATATCTTCTGTACCTTGTGTTCCTTTTGATAATCTGTTAGTTTACGTCCCAGTCACTAAGCATTTTGCTAAAATGGATCAACAGAAAATGCACCATACTTGGAAAAAAAAAGTAGGGTGGATTTGTTGGATTAACCATTCTACGGTTGCCTCACTATCACTGAAGTTTAATAATTGGAACAAATAAAAATAAAGTAATGAGAGCGCATCGTCAATTGATTCCATTAACGCACCCGACAATGATTGAAAAGTTGATCATGGAAAGATTTCAAACTTGAGCATGAAGAAATAAAACAAATTACCACAATGTATTTGCGCCAGTGCCTTATTGAATTAACGGAAATGCTGCTCTTAATAGTAATAATAAAGGAAAAATTCGGAACATAAGACTACCTCACTAAATAATGCAAGATTATACTCTGTCCGTGGTTTTGCTGATAATAACAAACACCACCTTAATTATTGATTTCTATTTGGGAAGATAAAAAGGGTATTTATTGCTTATTTTATTTATCTGATAGGTATTTCGTTCAACACTCAATTGATTCCATCAGGTGATTCACTACATATAAATACTTAATAAACATACAAGTTTCAATCGTTTGAGTTTTCTTTTCCCGACAAAGCACGCTAAATGAAAATGTATAGCAATAAAGGAAGGTCATACCTAATCAAATATACTTACAATGAAACGTTGTAGAAGAATACTTGGAACTGGTTGTGGATAATAGTTTCCCTGGGGAAGTTGATTTTTGTACATGCAAACCTTTTGTGCAGAAAATTCACAAATGGAATAAATTAATTTTACCACGAGATAAAACGTCCACAGCAGAAGCCATCATCACCGAAACGTTCATTTGTTTGGATCTTTGAGAAGCCGTCCAAACTAACTTCCTTTTACAAGGATTCAAAAGAGAGGTTATAAGAGTAGAGGGAAGTATCCTCAAACCAGATGTCTGTCTGGAATGCTTGCACCAGTATAAAATACCTTAAAGGTAACGGAAGGGCCAAGAGGTTATGTTAAACCGCTATAAAAATGGAGTCTATCACCCAAATAGGTCACAGCGCCATTTAAATTCAGAATGAGATGAGCCAAAACAATATTTTTACAGTTTCTCTGATTGGATGTAGTCATGGGTGAGTGGTTAACCAAGTCAATCAGCAGTCATAAGATGCAGTGTTTCGTTCCCACAGCGCGTTATTTGGCCCAGTTTTTTCGATATTCACAACCCGGTGGGTAAAATAAAGGCCAAAAAACTATCTATAAATCAGTGGTTCTCAACTGGGGTCCAAATGACCCTTCTTAGTCCATATAAGATTCAGAAAAGAAGATGGCGCGTGGCTTAGTGGTTAGAGTATTGGAGTCATCATCGTAATATTGTTTTTGATTCCTGGACCGGGTGACGCGTTGTGGTCTTGAGCAAAACACTTCATTTCACGTTGGTCCAGTCCACTCTGCTGAAAAAAATTGAGTAATCTAACGACGGACCGGCGTCCTTTCCAGGTGGGGAAAGCTTACGCTATGGAAATCGGGAAACCGGCCCTATGTATGTGTGTGTGTGTGCGTGTGTATGTGCGTGGGCGCGCGATTGTAGATAAATAGATTGATAATTAGATACACGATATATCCCTTTGTCAATTTCGCTGACAGAACAATGGTTGATTCGAGGCCATAGGAGAATACAGAAGCATACTGCGCTGCGTGTTGGGCAGTACTTGAAATCTCGTAGTTGTAAAATGAACTTCTTAACCATACAGTCACCCCTTCCTGTTCTGCTGAAAATCAATATTTAGAGTGATGTATGACATGACCAGTAGAGCATCAAACAAATAATGTCTTGCATTATTCATCGCAGGAACTTTACGTTCTGACAGTTGGCTTTGTCAACGCTATTAAAAGCCATATGTCCGTTAATTGATAGCTCAGTGAAAGAAATACGTTACGGATATTTGACTTGTTGCATCGTGTTACAAGTTCATCTTGGGTGTGTTGCTTCAATTGTGTACATACTTTTATAGATATATAATTTCCCTGTCTCTAACTATATTTCTCTGTCTCCCTGTATGTATGTATGTATGTATGTATGTATGTATGTATGTATGCATGTATGCATGCATGCATGCATGTATGTATGTATGTATGTATGTATGTATGTATGTATGTATGTATGTATCTATCTATCTATCTATCTATCTATTTATCTATCTATCTATCTATCTATCTATCTATCTATCTATCTATCTATCTATCAATCTATCTATCTATCTATCTATGACAATATTTATGTATATAGGTTTATCAACTGCGTGTATAATTTGTGCTGAAAAGAAAAATGGTCGACAGTAAATTCGAAGTTAACAAACTTTCAATATTAAAATGTAAAGAGAAATCCTTCACGTCCACGTCAAATTGCATTTATCTGCAACTTGACATGAGGCATGTGTGTCTTATTTATGTTTGTGTGTGCGTGGATTTAGGGATAGGCATTTCTGTGTGTGAACGGGCGTTTCTGAGTGTGTTCATGGGAAAGAGGGGGAGAGAGAGAGAGAGAGAGAGAGAGAGAGAGAGAGAGAGAGAGAGAGAGAGAGAGAGAGAGAGAGAGAGAGAGAGAGAGAGAAAGAGAGTGGGAGACGGAGAGAAAGCGAGTGGGATAGAGAGAAAGAAGTGAGGAGATAGTAAGTGTCTGTGTGTGTGAGTAGATGTTTGTTTGTGTGTGATTTGTCAGAACTACTTCAAAGATTCTGTTAGCAGCTACTTGGTTAAGTAATTCAATCTTAATTCAAAATCTTTTCATCTGGTCAGCATTCACAACTACCTGCATTTGTGAAGCATCAACTTCAAATCTAATGATTCATTAATTCAACCCTTTAAATTGCGTGTAATAGCGATGGTTTCCTCTCGAAATGGTCTTTTATAACTATATCTTGAGCACCAGATCGAGGGAACATGTAAACTGCTTCAAATAATCATATATATATATATGTATATATACATATATATATATATATATATATATATATACACATATATATATGATTATTTGAAGCCGTTTGCAGGTTCCCTGGATCTGGTGATCAAGATACAGGTATCAAAGCGAGAGAAAAGCATCACTACGACACGCAATCTAAAGATTGGAGTTAATCAATCAGTCAGTGTATACGATTTTATCGGCGATATTTCTTGGCTCAAATTTGAGGGGATCTAGCCCTAAATCTACTCCGGTTCTACGCGGTAGTAGAAATGCAATAAATTCGGCTCACTACGTAAAAATATTGAGTTTGAGGTGAATAGCATATTCATATTTGCTCAAATTATTAAAATCCAGGGCTTTATCAATTATTTTCACTAAGTTAATTTTATCTCAGATTTATTACTCAAGCGATGTGCTATATACACACATGTGCAAACACACACACACATACACACACACACACACACACACACACACACACACACACACACACACACACA
>NC_068986.1:36585849-36587731 GCF_001194135.2 Octopus bimaculoides | reverse complement strand
ACACACACACACACACACACACACACACACACACACACATATATATATATATATATATATCAAACATAAATTAAAAACAGAACACCAAGGGTATCGCAGTACACGTGTTTCAAGCTTTATAAACAATCTGTTATTACATCAGCATAGGTATATTATTGATATAAAAGATAGTGTAAAGCTCTCCTCGGCCGCAAAACATCGTTAGTCCAAAGATTACATCACAAAAGAAAATGTACAAGAAGTATTATCCATTATAATAGTTTTATCACATCCCTTTGAAAAGGTATTTTTGTATAAAGGTTCGATGGATTTCAAAACTCTCCCCATATTGTACCACTATTCAGCACAATGCTGAATAGTGGAAGAATATGGGCAGATTTTTGACACATGCTTATAGGATTTATTCATCTCAAGCAATGTGTACGATGACTGTTTTTAATGCCACAACAAGTTTTTTTTTAAAGTGATTCACTGCTATGTCAGTATGCTGGTACTGCTTGCTAGTACCCTTAATTATTAATTGATATTTTATACCGTTATAGGTTTTTTTTACGAATGCTAAACCACTGACATTATTATAGATAATAATATCATATATATTCTTTTCTAATCCTGCTACAAGACCCGAAATTTGGGGGGAGGGGCCAGACGATTAGTTCGACCCCAGTACGCAACTGGTTCTTAATTTATCGGCCCCCGAACGAATGAAAGGCAAAGTCGGCTTCGGCGGAATTTGAAATCAGAACGTTAAGGCAGACGTAATACCGCTAAGCATCTCGCCAGACGTGTTAACGTTTCTGCCAAGAAATATATAAAATAAATAAGTAAATGAGGGGAAATTGAACCGGTGAGTGTGTAAAGTGATAAGGCACTAAAAAAGAATGATTCTTCCGAGACACAATAATATATATATAAATATACGACGGACTTCTCTCAGTTTCTGTCTGACAAATCCACTCACAAGAATGTAACAGAAATTACTTGCTTAAGTTGCCACACAGTGTGACTGAGTCTGCAAACATGTAGCTGAGAAGCAATCTTCTTACTATACACGCACACGACTACGCCTGCACACACACGCACACACTCACTCACACACACACACACACACACACACACACACACACACACACACACACACACACACACACACACAAACACAAACACACACATACACACACACACACATATATATATATATATATATACCTATATTATATATATATATCCATGTATATATACACATAATACACATATATATGTGTGAGTGTGCGCGCGTTTGTGTGTGTATGTGTCTGTGTTTGTGTGTGTCTCTACATGTGCATGTATGTGTGTGTGTGTGTGTGTATAACGTATATAAATATCACTGTCATACCTTGTTTATGTAACAAATATTAGTTTGAGAGCAAAATCTTATTTCTCAATGTTTAACTTTTATTAACCGTGGCATTTTTAGAGTTTTAACTAGACATTGCTCCCTCGTAATTATATTATTTCTGTCTTATTGTCTCACCCAGTTATTCATCAACACCCTCTTCAACTACTTCTACGTGCAGTCTAAAATTCAATATATTGATTTCGTCGAAAAAAATTATATATACGCTTTCCGTCAAGCACACAAAAGGGAAACACACAAGCAAACAAGGAAACATGCAAATTATCAACAGTTTTCTTGAAATAGCAGCCACACTTCCTGAGGACTAACGTAGTTATTGCAGATCATCACAGAGAAGGTCATACTGGTCAAAGTGTCCTTCGTGCTCGGTCAGCTCATTCATCATTGGAAAGATATTTTCCATAAGCTATCTCCATCAGATGATACACACACACACACACACACACACACACACACACACACACACACACACACACACACACACAC
>NC_068986.1:36578901-36585104 GCF_001194135.2 Octopus bimaculoides | reverse complement strand
ACACACACACACACACACACACACACACACATATATATATATCTATATCTATATATATATGCAACTGTACATTTGAGAGTGAGCACATGTGTATGTGTGTGCGTCTTCAGCGCTGGACCAACGAGTTCCATTTGTGATGTTTGAACTTGGCCGATGTCGAGTGAATGAAGCAAAAGTTTGAAACAGGGCAGTATAATTTTGTCGTGATTTTCAGATTTATTTTGTATATTGACAAAGATATTTACGAGTAATTAAGTTACTTTTTGTTAATTGTTTTGCTTCAAAGTGAAATGAAATTCAATCTCTTACTATTTTAGATTCTTGTATTTTTCATCAATTAAACATCTGTCGATATATTGTTAGAGCACAATAAGACGCTTGATGGCTGATAGAGTTTCTTTGGTGTTTTCTGCATCGTCTTACTAATTTCTTCATGAGTATGTTTACTCTGTCAGCATAATATTTGTTTTGATTATTTCGGAACTTTCGATTAATTTTACAAAGATACAGATTAGTTAAGCTCAGTCTAAATCTGCAAAACTATTAAATTATAAGAGTTGCTTCATAACTGAAAAAAATAAAGTGCTCCATGATTATATGGTACAGATGATCGTATATCAGTTCTCAACATGAGAATAAATAATAAATGATATAAAGAAAATCTCCTGTTAAAACATCAATATATAGATGCGTATTTCATAGTGAAAATAATACGTTTAGATAACTGAGAATATTGACTGCTATTTATTTAGAAAACGGATATACACAAATACACATGTGATGTTTTTTATCTTATATAAATATGTAATGAAATATTGCAATGGATTTGGGGTTATATACCGATGAACAAGTGAGAAAATATTACGTTGAGGAGATATTTACTCCGACTTGCACCGAAACACGCACACATACTCATGCATGCATTCATATACATACAAACATACAAACATAAATACATGTATACATACATGCATACATACATACATACGTATATACATACATACATAAATATACAATATATATATATATATATAAAAGTACGAAGAATTAATCACAAAAACATAAACATTTCCACACATACTCAACCAAATACGCTTAGTCGTACCCAACTGGATGTTTTGTTTAATGTAATTCTTCGTTGTCCGGTTTCACTTCGACTGGTCACATCGCATCTTTGCACCGACACTCATCGTAGCCAACTTCACACTGACTAGTTTTGTACTGTTTGTTTACGTTGCTATCTTCGCGCTCTGTCTTCTTTGACGTCACTGACGTCACACACCGCGTTCTTTACGTCACTAACGTTACGCTCCGCGCTTTGTAAATCATCAAGTGACACTGCACGTTCCTTTACCAGTTCAAATCATTCACATCACGGCAAAGACACACAAACTAAAGAAAAACGTGCAACATTCTTCTTAATTTTTTACTTGTTTGTTCTTTAGAAAAGAATTTTGTCTTTGGAGAAATTCGCAGGTCTATGGAGTCTGATGATATTGACACAGTTAACTCCGTTGAATAGTGGCATGTTGATAGTCGCAGGAAAAAAGCTAGAAATGGATTTCTCTCGCGATGAGGAAAAAGACTGGGTGAAATGCCTATTGCAAGGCGCAAGCTTATTAGATACAATATGTGTGAAGAAATGAGTGAAGACAAATGATTTGCCAGTGTCTGTGTAGGAGTGGTATTTGACCAGCTACATACTACTACAGTAGTGGTAATAAAATCAGAATGATTCGACATTATGTCTGTGGACCAGGAGTTAAAGTATGTTATTGAATAACTTCATTACAAATCAGATGAGCGGCTGTTTCAGGATGCGATCTCATTTTCTGTTGTGCATGTGTAGTACCAGCTCCAGCCTGTAAATATCTTCTGAGTTGCATCGGGTTTTAAATAATGATTCATACAACATAACTCAATAGAGATTCGGAAATATTTCATGATATACATGCAGCTTCAGTAGCGTCGCTTTTGAAGAAAATGAGATAAGCAAGAAAATCTCCATTTATGCTCGATTACATTTGTATGATATTGTAAAGCCGCTGTTTACAATGATGGAAGGTTCAGACGATGAATGAAATGTAATCTATTAATATCTATATCACTATCATTAATCAAACGGATATTAATGAAATGAGAACAATATATTGAACACAGCTCAGTATACTTTAACACATTTGGTATGTGTTGTATATTAGAGAATAACATATCTGATCAAACCGATACGGATTTTGATGTTAATATAACATGAAAAATGATATAACGACAACTAACTATATTTCAAACAATTCAATACATTTACATGACAAATTGTTTCCTATAATTATGTCATAAATTCCAGCTTCACCAAGTCCATACAACTTAATCTAGCTTCTTAGATTCCAAATACCTATTGTGTTTACGTGTACCCAATTGATAGTGGTAAACTAACTAGAACCACTTAACATTACAGTTACTCTGCTGGAGAGCATGTGAAGATATGTTTTATTAATGATTATGCGCACTTTAAGATTCAACTTGCTCTGATGAGACCAAAGCGTCTCCTATCTAATCATCGTTCCTTTACTCTCAGTTAATACAGCATAGAAAGAACTCCACTGAAGGCAGGATAAAGAACTTCAGCGATCTTATTAATTGTATGCATAGTAATATATCTACAATCCAATTTCTCAAAAATACCCCACATTTCATACTACGTCATGTTTTGAGAACCTCAATGTGACCAAATGGCAAACTACAAATGGTAACAAAATATCTCATAAATGAAACCCGATCATGATTCAAATAATCAAAATATATATACGATAATGTAGATATATAGGTCATGTAGTGAAGAATTTTGCATTGCAGTCGTGTGAACTCAGGTTCATTTCCTGCACGGCACCTCGGGTAAGTGCCTTCTCATATAGTCCTGGACCGACTAATGCCATGTAAGTGAATTTGGTTGACGAAAACTGCATCGAAGCTCGTCGTATATATACATACACTTATATGTGTTTGTGCGTGATTATGTGTATGTGTATGTGCATGTGTGTATATGTGTGTCTCTTTGTGTCTGTCCTCTCTGTTGGACAGCCGTTGTTGATTTCTTTATGTCTCTATACTGTAATCTAGTGGTTCTATAAAGTTCCAAGCTTGAAATATATACTGTAGTCTATTTTATCGACCAGTCCTACAAAGCTGTGCTCCGGCATAGTCGTAGATCAATTACTGAAAGCAGTGAAAGCATAAAAAAGTATACTTATTAAACATCTTCAGAAAGAAGTTTTGATCAAAGACATTCTATGTCACATCATTTCTGACTTAACAAATATTTCTGCAGACATTATTTAATACATACTTATAGTATTTTGTGAAAATAACAGGACTTGATAAGGGAGAAATATTGCTTGAAATTTTCTCCCGTAGATCGATTACTACATTGCCCATAACATGGTATAATATGAAATACTTGGTTTGTAGATTTTTTTCTATACCAAGAATAAATAAAAAACAGAATCCAAGTGGCTTATTACAGCTTTTAGTAGAATCCATTCTACTCCATGTTTCCAATTTAAGGATAACTTCCTCCACTCACCTAACTGGGATACCTTGAAAAGGGTCTGAATAACTCATAAAAGGTTTGTATTTTTTAAGGGACGGTTGTTGAAGCGGCTGTTGTTTTGCTCGAGAACTTCAGCGACCAACAGGCATACTAAAACAGTTTCAATCTTGACAATAATTTATCAGACAGTTTATCTAAGACTGCATTTCCTACTGAAATAGGATTTGGTGATGTGACTGGAGATATTTAGGGTTATTATTTATAGCATATTGAATAATCGGTTTCAAGATCCTTCGTTGCAATGTGTGATTTTTCTTGCTGTTATTTAAATTTGAGCTTTGTTGCAGTTTAACACAAGATCAGTTCTGGCACAACAATCACACGATGAAAGTAATTAAAATCCTGATTATCAGGTCTTCTTTCTGAAGTACTTTTCACCTAGAACTACGTTATCGAACTAGTGATTTCCATTTTAGTTTGAAGGGTATTTGGCTGCTATTTCTTATTGATATCGGCGTTGTTTAACAATTCAATTCTGATTACTCAGCCCTTTGATAAAGAGAATCCATTCTGTGAGTATTCCGTCTTTTTATGTTACACTAGGCGTACATTATTTACGTCATTCTTTTTAAAGATGATTCAGTAATTTAAAAGAAAATCACATGCTATTTAAGAACTAGTTGTCATAGATAGAATAATGGTGTTAGTGTAGTGGAATACAGTTATGTTTAATAACTGACGCATAATATTGCTAAAACCACGTCAAAATGTAGAGATAAAATATATTCTAAATATCATAGAATATTTTGTTGCAATTTTATGTTACAAATTATTTTTATTGACAAAGTTTTCAGTTTAGCTTTTGGCGCTGAACTACCTCTCTCTTAATATTCCTTCGTTTCTACTGCTTAGATTCTCGCATAAATGTAAAGAACTTCACTGAGAAAATATCTGGAAATTATTTACTGATGTAAATATGTGTAATTTGATATTCATCAAATCTTTTCCACGTATTGAATTAACCTGTCAAAAGCATCTTATTTTACCTTCATTGATATGTCTCTCAATATGTTTTAATGTATATATTTGTATATGTTTTTTTTGTTGTCTGTGTTTGTTTTGATATTAAATTCTTTAGAAGTGTATAAAAGTGTGTGAACTACACGTATTGCATTAACGATGACTCGTTAATATTTCATGAGCTGCTTTAGATACAGTAAAGTAGTGTGTATTTTGTGGAGAGTAAGAGAGGAAAAAAAGAAAGAAAAAGTGACAGAGGGGGAAGGGGAAGAGGATGAGATCGATCGTAATGATATGTTGATATAGAAAAGCATAAAATAGGAACGCATTGTTAAACGTCACGCATTTTCAAATATATTTAGCAAAATGCTTGTAGTCTTATAGTTAAAACTGGATGTATAATTCTCATATATGGCTGGAACAAAAACCTTTTTTTTTATCAACTAGTAGAATTATAGATAGGATAAATCTAAGTTAAATAATTTAGTCCCAATGTTTTACATGAGTTTAGCAAACGTTTCCATTAAAGCTGTCCAAAATGCACAGGCTTTTATCCTGTCTGCAAAGTAGGTTATATGATGTTGCAATCTGATTAACAGGCGGAACAAATATTTGGTTTGGAAAGAATGTCATTTGTATTGTACAATTTGGATAATGATATCTGGGAGTACATTTACACTAGATTTTTGGACATCTATATAACCAAGAGGTTGTGAAACGGTGTTTCTTGGATTATAAAACATATAATTCAAAGCTTTAGACACTTTAAACTTGAACGTCTTAAATATATGTTCATTTGATATTGTTACATACACTGTTTAAGAAAAAGTTAAGTTGTAATTTTCTAAATTTTAAAGCGTAATTCGAAATGATGTCCTAAAGAGCTCCTATCCAATGTACACTAGTGATGTTTTGTTTGATCTCCAGTGTACCACGAAGTTAAAAATCAGAAGAAAGAAAGAATGCCAACCGTTCTAATCCAACATGCAGAACCAGATAAAGAGACAGAATTGGAAATTTCTAGCATCCATATAACGTTACATCAAAGGGTTCCTGAAATTTCTAGATATACAGTTTTACATCTTTCCCCTTCCAATGATTTGGTCTCTCTGTAGGCGTTTGGTGTGATAGAATTAGCTTGTACCCCCTACAGTCAGCCCTTGAATACTTCTGATAATAGGTATGCTGAATAAGCCGCACTACTCTTAACCGACAGCTCATCTTCTTCAACGAACCAAAACGAACAGATGAACGCTCAAATATGGTCCCAGCCACCCAGTATAATAATAATAATAATAATAATAATAATAATAATAATAATAATAATAATAAAATACCTGGAAATAGAGGTAACTCGAATGTGGAATCTAAAAACAGAAACAATTCTTATAATAAAAAAAATATTCAGACAAATACATAACGAAAACACCAGAACTTACAAATATATATAACATACAGAAAATTGCACTACTGGGCAGTGCACACATCCTACGCAAAACACTTTCAATACAGTAAACATAAGAGCACCACAGCAAACCACAGCACATCCCCAAGGCGCATAGAGCTGCGCTCGGTAGTCAAGTGAAAGCACGTTATAAAAATAAAACTACTGAATAATAATAATAATAATAATAAT
>NC_068986.1:36571833-36578860 GCF_001194135.2 Octopus bimaculoides | reverse complement strand
TATATATATATATATGCTTCCAGGTTAATGGTCGGAGATATTTTCGGGAAAGATTTTGCAAAAGACAACGTCGTCATTACTTGTCCAAACACTCATTCAAATCAATAGCGTTGACTATCATACATGTCTTTCACTATCCCAATTGGATGATTTACTTTTCATTTTTGCTTTTATCTTTTGAATGCATACGACACGTACAGACTTGTAAAGATCGTAGCACATTACACATGCTAAGTAAATAAATTAATTTATCTTTAGACCATGCCTTCGTGATATTCCAAATAATTTCGTGAAATGTATGTCAGAAAATTAATACAGCATGTCTTCTTACCGTAATGTTTAATCAATTAAGAACCACTAGAATTACAGATTTACTTATTCTCTTTTAGACTTGAATGATTGCCTTAAACGTCAAGGTATTCTAAAATATTGATTCCTAACGTTCATGCAAAGGGATCAGAATTGCAAATTATATTAAGTCAAGTATTTGATTGGCTGTTTGATTTATCATCTATGAAGAATAAAAACTAAAATCGACCCTACAGAGATTTGAACTCAGAATGTACTGAGCCGTAATCAAATGCTGCATATTTCCGATACTAACAATTCTGCCACATTTTGGCTATGCATTGTACCACTTAAGAAAAAAATCTCTGTCGTAAATAAGTTAATTAAAACACCCATTTAAATTTCAAATATTGCAGTTAATTACCATTTTACTCAATCGATATCTTTTAAGATATGAAGCTGTAATTATCAAACTTTTTGAAAGATATTGTCGTCTTCTATCAAATATATACATATACTTTCAACTTGTTACATATACGATTTATTCACACATTCTACCTTAGCAGTTTGGTATTTTTTGATATTTCAGAAGAGAATTTTTAAAACAGATTTGTTTGCCAACATAATAAAACAAAAAACACAAAAGTATGACACTGCTGCCCCTTTAATTTACTTCTATTGAACCTAAAAAATCTGTCGTATTAAATATAGGATACTAATAGACAATCAACCGACGAGTAAATATCTACCAATTTGTACAAAGTTTTAATACATTCATCTATGCTAAAAGGTCTTAGTATCACGTTGATTACAGATATATAGATATATTCATACAAAATCATTGCATGTTATGTATATTAACGTAACGTTCAAATATTTATGTACTTTAAAAAGTATTCAGTGTTAATTGCAATAACGGTATAATATTCCCTGAATACACGAAAATGTAGAACGTTTAGGTTTCAGGAGATGAAAGTGAGTTATGGCTTCCTTGTTTTTGCATGCTTGACAGTACGGTTATTTAAAAATGCAGTTCCTTTAATTGCATCAACATTTTTGCTTCTGTAATTTCAAGTTTTGCGATTTCACCAGATCGTTAATGGTGGAATACCGGGCTTTGGCAAAATGGTTTGATATAATTAACACCGTGAAGGAATGTTGAGGCAAATTTAATAATGTTTCGTTTGAATATTTAGTTATTCAATAGCTAACAAGAAAGATTCTATTTTGTCGTTTGGCAGCAATTTTTCCACAAAATCATAGCCTACGTGTTAAAAAAGACGGAAAGGCCACATTACATTATGTTCTTCTCGATATGCTTAAGAATCCAGATATCACAATAGAAATGCATTTTATTAGAGGTTTTCTCAGGTAGTGTTGATCTGAAGCTAAACAATAGAAACATCAACAGCAGTCCAGTGTTTCTACTGAGATTCAGTTCTATAATTTTCAATCCATAATACGTAAGTAAATTTTTTTGCTAGCCAAATAATTTTAGAGATGCTACATCTAAGATGATTATTTGTTATTTCTTGTCATAATATATGTGATTTTCACCAACATTTTAAAACTAAAAAGATAAGCTTTCAGAGTGAAAAAAGAAAGAAAGAAACAAACAAACAAGCAAAGAAATAGACGTACTTTCACGAAATACGAAACTAAAATGGTCAATTAATAGTCCAGTTTAGATTTGTTCGAGCTAGTTTATTGAAAAAAAAAGGTGTTCAATAGAGAAGCCTCAATTGGTTCAACCGACCAGTATTATGTATAAATACTAAGAAAAAGTAAAAAAAAAAAAACACAAAAAAACCCAGAAAAAACGTTGGCTCTAAAGCATAAGATTGGTTCCAAACCATGAAATCAATATTGCTTCAAGGACGAATGTCCGACACTTCTCGGAAAACTGCGTAATTTCATGCTATGCAATACACAAATGAAATTTTCATTTCCAATCGGATTCATGTAAATACAAACCATTAGTGTGTTGCCAGCCAGTTCTGGTGTTCTTCGGCATTAATGTATAGAAATCTATGCAAACAAGTCAGATACTCAACTTTGATTTTCTCTCTTCTGTTTCCTAATCACCCGACAAAGGGTCAGACAAAGATCTTATTACATGTTTATTGCAATTTTGTCGATAGTGTTATATATATATATATATATATATATATATATATATATATATATATATATATATATATACATATATAAATGAGTATATGCATATATATGTACATGTATGTACATACCTACATTTACCTGTATATATAGATGCATATCTATGTACAGGACGTGTGTGTATGTGTGTCTATGTCTATGTGTGAATGTATGTGTATGTCTATCTATGTATACATCTATATATATTTATACTCTCTTACTTGTTTCAGTCATTTTGACTGCGGCCATGCTGGAACACCGTCTCTAATTGAACAAATCGGGCCAGGACTTATTATTTGTAATCCTAATACTTATTCTATCTGTCACACAAATACACACACACACACATACATACATACATACATACATATATATATATATATATATATATAAATATATATATATATATATATATATATATATATATATATATATATATATATCAGATGAGCTTCTTTCAAATCCACTTACAAGGCTTTGGTTGAGCCGAAGCTGTAGTAGAAGACATGTGTCGAAGTGTTACTGAACCCGAAACCATGTGGTTGGGAAGCAAGCTTCTTACCACCCATCCCACTCCTGCGCCTATATATATTTATGCGCAAGGAATGATTATGTAGGTAAAAATCTCCAGCCAGACGATTTCGGGTTCAGTCCCATTGCTGGTTGACTAAACCTTTGTGATTAAATTTAGTAGAAAGAATGTGTGTAGAAGTTATTCGTAGATATTTATATGTTCATATGTATGTGTCTTTGCGTCTGTGCTTGTCTCCTCCTGAATGCTTGACAGCTAATGTGGTTTGTTTGCATCTTGGTACCTTAGATGTTTGGTAAAATAAATTCATAGAATAAGTACCAGGCTTAAAACAATTCCTGTAACATATTTTTAAGACTAAAACTCGTAAAGGCCCTGGACTAGCGTGGCTGAGAAATGTAAAGGATAAAAGGTATAGTTGTGTGTGTGTGTTTGAGCGTGCGTGCGTGTACGTGTGTGTGTGTATGTATCTCAGTATGTGCGTACGCACGTGTATGTTTGTAAATCTGTTTTTGTTATAGGCCTTTCTATTTCTAGTACCTATCGATTCCTCACGTATGAAATGTAGGTCCAACTTTCATAAAATAATTGTCCCTGCGATATGTGTGATATCATTCAGATGTACTTTTGCATTTCAGCTCATAAAGCAATGTTTCCAATTATTTTATATTATTCTTACTTGGAGCTATTTCTTATTTAGTTAGAAGAAAATGCATTTGAAAGAAAAACATAAAAAGAAAACACTCATTCATTTTCAATTACTGTGGACACAAACGAAATATAAATATTTTTCTGATCGAGGTTTTCATACTTTGAAAAGCTTTTAAAGAAATGTTTTGAAGAAATAAATATCAAATATATTCCGCCAGACATTCACTAATGTTTCTGTTACTTGATTTAATAAATATATAGGAAAACATCTCAGATTTCCCTGTAGTTTGTCATTTATATTTTAACAAGAGAAGTGAAACACAAGAATATCTGTACTGGGCGATATAAGAACTGAGTTAAAATAACATAAAACTGAACAAAATTACAAATGAAGGTTTCAGAATTTTCATTTAACAGTATTTGATGCTCTTCTAATCTGGTTTATTTTCTTCGTTTACATAGCTCGTTTTCGGGTAATATTGTCATTGATTGTCAGACTTTCAAACAAGGTACGACAGTTAATACTCTTCATCGATGATATATTTTCTCCATGATGAAGGATATTGTGACATATAAGATAATAGCAGTGAGACTATACTTGCGCATTGTGTGACGAAACATTTGAATTTCGACCGTCCGGAGAAACAGCGAAGTATTCTCTCCTGAATAAACTCTAGAGGCGTGAGAGGAAAATAACACAGGGCAGTAGGATTTTGGACTGTAAACTGCGGTATACCAGCAAAACTGAAGAGGTATCTGTTAACTTATATTCCAGTGATTAACCTCTTCTCGAGAATGTAAACAAATGGCCAACAGGCTTCATTAATTCCTGAAAGATAATAAACAGGATGTCGGAAAGCTAAATAGTTATCAGTTCGGATATAATAGAGAATTTCAAAATCAAATGTATGATTTTTATACATTTCTTTCCTGATATAAATAACCGTATGTGCATGAATACGTCTTGTCAGTATGTCTAATGAGAGGAATTATTATCATACGCTGATAGATTTGGTCTAATGTCCTCATTTTCTAGTAAGTCAGAATGTTTCGGCAGTTTAGCCAATCAACTACTACTTCTGATGCTGTTGGCTCGCTCCGGTTCGCATAAGTACAAAAATAGATTGGAATAATTAAGTGTTGTAAAAAACAAATTGGCAGATTTGGAAGAGCGTCAGCTCAGATGCTGTGCAATAGGAAGCGTGTTAGTCAGAATCAATGGAAGATAGAGCAAATTAGTTTGCGGTACTCGTTTCTGCTCTTCGCTCACTCCATTTTTTACCTTTCTTCTGACAGGGTCGACATGGATGGACCATCCGTGCACGGTGGAGTTACAGTATTGTTATATGAAACATTGATATTTATGTCTTTCGTCTGGACAAACACTAAATATTTTGAATATCTTTTCGTTTGTCTCGTTTCTCGGTCTCTTTGTATATATATATATATATATATATATATATATATATATATATATATAGAGAGAGAGAGAGAGAGAGAGAGAGAGAGAGAAATGCTGTTACAAGCTGCCAACAGCATTGTGAAAAGGAATGGTATGCAAGTACGTCAGATTTCAGGTCAATTCGAGAGGTGAAGTCATGCTTGCTGAAGCAAGAAACCTGTCGTCAGATCTCAAGGATTGTCAAACAGTAACTGACAGTGATCGGAGATAAAAATAGTGAATAAAGATTTGAAACGTGCAGTATTGTTAATCACAGAAAATTGGACAACTGAAACTGATTGATGCTTTGCGAGAATGATGACGGGGAAAGAAGATGGTGTAGTGAAGGAAATTCCTAGCAGAACATTGAATGAAAAAACTTCAAAATTAAATAGATCTTTGGAAGAAATTCTGTTAAAGTAAATGTTTGGGGAATTAGTTTAAAGTGGGGATATAATTAGCTTGTTACGAGCAAAGGCAGAATTACAAAAAAACACTTAACCGTTAGGTCAACGTTACTAAAGTGTTAATACGTACTATTACGAGTACTTGCTTACATATTATTGGTTTACTCCTATAAAAAGGGGGTGAGGAAAATTGGAAATTTCGAGAGCCTATTTCACTTGGATTAGTCATATGTTAGTGTTAGCATGTTCATAGATAATAACTAATTTAGGTACAAGAGTCCGCTGTTTTGAAAGGGGAGATTTAGGTAACACCAGTACTAGACCGGTGCTTTATTTTATCGATTTTAGAGGGAAGAAAGTTAACCGTGGCGAGTTTGTTGCTAATTTATTAAAAGAATTCTCTACCTTTTATCAGTGGTAGAACTAACTATTTTCTGGCGGAATCTAAGCTCTCAGGGAAAGAACATATTTACTTTCGATCATGATAACTCATTAAAATGTAAAACACAAATGGCATCATAAATCTATAAATGTAAGCCATAAGGTTTGGAGATGAACAACATATAATAATGCCAGGATTATTGCCTCGTTTAACAACATTTTAAACTGTTTAATACATAGAATTACTTGTCACTTAGAAGCTTATAATCACAAATCTAATTAGAAACACCTTTCTGTTCCAAGAAGGAACTACCACTCTCTTCTTAATATGAATAAATATTGCAGTAGAAATCATTTTGTGAGAATTTTCAAGTGGAATGATCAGAAAATCTCTGCTCCACCGACGTCAGCATAATTCATAATAGGGTCGTCGAAGTGTCTTGATAGCAAGACGGTTAGTCAAGTAGATGAGATTAAAAATCGCAATCAACGTCGTCAGCATGATCTGTCAGACCTCACACTTAATTAAGAAGATTATTTGGCTCTATTCTAAGAAGAATTTCACCAGATTATTAACCAGGATTTGTGTCATTACAAACTACTGTAGAATCGTTGCTGGTAATTAATGTTTTTCATGAAAACCATTCGTTTCTGCAGCTTAAGAAATCATGACAGCAGTCACACCTGCCATATTTGCCTTTCTGTCTTTGACATGTCATGTTAGTGGTGGAGTATTTATTTTTCATACTTAAAACTTAGTGCTCAACTACTCTAATAAGACAAAGGTTTCAATGCTGGTCTAGATAATTTTGTCAGAAGTCAACTATTTGAATTTTGAAACGAGGTTCTAGAAACTAGTCATGTATATGAAGATTCTAAGAGAACAAGTGTTGTTCTGCATCGGTAAAGCATGGAAATAAAAGGAGAGTAATACAAATATTTCAAACAATCGAATAACGTTTATCACGTAAGAAATGATTATCGAAGAAATGAATATGGCCAGTAAGAAGTTTTCTCCCCAAACACATGGTTCCGGGTTCAGTCCCATTGCGTCGCAACTTCGGCTCGTGTGCTCTAATGTAGTGTCGGGCGGACTAAAGACTTGTGAGAGGATTTGGTCGATGGAAATTGAAGGAAGCCCGCCGTATATATATATATATATATATATAT
>NC_068986.1:36569633-36570593 GCF_001194135.2 Octopus bimaculoides | reverse complement strand
AGGTGTGGCTTTTAGAGAAGGAGGCAGCTCGATTTTGCTGCCCTGTTTTGAGTCTCCTGCATTGATATTGATTCATCTAAGATCTTGGATAATAAGAGGTCAAGTTGTTTCCTGAAAACATCTACTTCCACTCCATAGACATCTCTCAGATATTTAGGCAAGGAGTTAAATAGCTGTAGGCCCTTGAATAAAAAAGCTATTGCAGTTCTTGGTCCTCGCCCTAGCTGAGACAGCTGGGACTTTTGGAAGAGAGCGAAAGAGAGAGAAAGAGAGAGCGAAAAAGAGAGAAAGAGAGAGCGAAAGAGAGAGAGAGAGAGAGAGAGAGAGAGAGAGAGAGTGTGTGTGAGTGAGACCTGCAACTGCATCCAGCTTGTATTCGTTGCATCTCAATAGACTGATGCACTGGAAAATCAGCACACTGCGACACAATGGGCTCCCTCAGCCAGATAATAGAACTATGGCCTGATGATGATGATGAGAAATGTTTTATCGAGTATAAAATGTACCTTCGCAGCAAAATAATAAAACTATTTTAATTAATAGACATGGTTTAAAAGTTCACCATCTTGATTTGCATTGGAACTGATTAATTCCGTTCGTTAATGAATGTACTTAATCTCAAAAGTGTTCTTGTAATTATACTCATTTACCAACTCATTAGTAGTTAAATTAGATGCTCTTTAGGACAATATATTATCTGAAAGAATGCAAGTACGTTTTGATGCATAACAAACCATATTTGAAATGGCTTTTCACTTGATATGTTTTGCCCGTCAAAGCGTGTAACGCAGTATAAATAGAGTATTCTGTTATTCTGATATTGTGTTACTTGTTTCAGTCACTTGATTGCGGCCATGCTGGAGAACCGTCTTAAAGGGGGCGCCGTTTGGAGGACAAACACAACACCAGATATACAGTCATGAATATATATATATATATATACATATATATATATATATA
>NC_068986.1:36567349-36569583 GCF_001194135.2 Octopus bimaculoides | reverse complement strand
ATATATATAAAGAATATTATTAAATGGAGCAAAACGCATGTAATCAATAATTTCGTTTAATTCCTACATATGTTTCAAAAATTATATGCACCCTACTCCAAAGAAGTAAGTGATGCTGGTATACATATGATTTCATCATCAGTGAACCATACTACAGATGCAAGACTTGCGCTGAATGCTAAGGTTACGTACGAGGAATAACACTATATTGCCAAATTAAATGACCGTTAGAAACAAGAACGCTAGTTTACAGGCAGCTGTTTAGGGAGAGAGGCTACGAACGCTATACTAAGATTTTAAATGAACCGCAGAAAATTAAAGTTAATAATAATGGCAATAACAATTTATTATAATGGGAAGGAGAAAGGGAGAGAATCCCATGAATTCTTTATATACGACTAATTATGTAAATAAACGTTTATAAGGAAGGAAAATTAAAGATGGATTGTAATTATAATTAACCATTAATGTTATATCATATCAAGTTACGGTAATTAACCTAAATTCACCTTAGGAATGAGAACCCAGGTTCGAAATTTCCCCAAGACACCTGATGAAGGCTGAGGGTATATCAACCGAAACGTTGTGTTAAAAGCAAACAAGATGAGGACAAATATCCGTCAAATGTAAATAACGTAAATAATGTAAATAATGTAGAAGAGAAAAAGGTGAAAGGGAAAAAAGAAGGAGTAAGGAACAATTAAGTAATAGAAGAAGAAATGAATGGTCTATTGATATAGAAGAATGAGGTGGGGTGAGCAGATTTTAGAATGGTCAAAAAATGCAATGAAAATTTTCAATAGAAAAAATAGCAAATCATGAACTTTACAACCATTAACACTTAATAGTAGAAATAGATGAGAAAATAAGTAGATAAATGAATATTGTCATGACAGTTAAAATAAATAACAGCAGTGTTACCAATTTAAAGGAATGTAGAAAAAAATAGCACAACAAAATATAGAATACTAAAAAAAGTATGTAAGGGATAAATTTAATAAAGGAAAATATATACCAGATAAATGTGTTCAAACAATTGAAGTGTAGGTCACAAGTAACAATAGAAGTGATAGTCATAAATAAAATAGATAATAATAAAGCAGAATAAGAATAATTACTCCTACTCGTGTAGTAGAAGATTAAATGTATGCACTATTCTCTCTGCGAATAGTGGAAAGAAGGGAGAAAGGTGTCTTCAAAAGAGGAGAAAAACATCTTCATCTGAGTGCCTCTACATTGTCTACAACAGAAATACGTCATACCACCGGCTAACCAAGCGTAACCAGTGGGAGCATAGCGCAATTTACAAGCTTTTCCTTAGCTTCCAACATGTAAATGAAGTGGAATATGGTTAAAATATGAACCCTGCAAATTTGATAGCAATACAAGAAATTATACACTCTAGTACCACGCCTATGGCAATATGTATAACAGTACCGGCTGCAGCAGCAGCAGTAGCAGCAGAAGTGGTGGTAGTAGTAGTAGTAGTAGTAGTAGTAGTAGTAGTAGTAGTAGTAGTAGTAGTGGTAGTAGTGGTAGTAGTAGTAGTAGTTCAATAATTGAAGACACTTTGCCTTAGACTATTAGTTTCTATAAAAATTATATTTTGTATCTTTCTGATAATACTTAGCTACCTCCATACACACATGCGTATATACATACATACATACACACACACATACATACATACATACATACATACATACATACATACATTTGCACATACACATACACACATATAAGTGTAGGTATTTATGTATATAAACAATTGTCTGTCACTTAGTAGTTGGAATTTGTTGTAGGTAGACCAATTTTTATGCCGTATACCAGACGGTGCTTACAACGCAGCGCCAATGCTTCTAGGAATAGGTAAACGTTCTAAAATATTTCCTGATAATTAAAATGTTCACACAATCTTTTATTAATGCTGGTAATATGAAAACTTCGTATTGTAATTGCATATATCACAAATTGTTTTTTTTATGTTTTTTGTCTTAATCAAAACTGCATTAGAGAAATATGATGCGAAATTTAAAATATTAAAATGAATTTTAAATATTTCAAAACATTAATTTCTCTACTGTTCATAAGTTGTCTTTGATAATACCTGCGTTCGTGATAATATCAGCTTTTGTTTTCAGACATAATTAATCTACAGCTGTATTGGTCAATGTTACCTTCCTTTCTTAAAATGGCAGAACGTATTTCGGCTGTTAAATTTAGCATGAATACCT
>NC_068986.1:36560142-36561848 GCF_001194135.2 Octopus bimaculoides | reverse complement strand
TATATATATATATATATATATATATATATTGAACTTAGGTGGGCCCCCTTGACTATCAAAATGATCGATGCTTTTTTAAGTTGGAAAGTAATCCCAAATTCTATACTGCATAGTGAAGTTGAATAATTTAATGTACCTTATTTAGTGTGACTAATATTACTCACGTCTACCCTGTGTATTATTTATTATTTATGAATATTTAAATTTCGTACTATCTCAATATAAATCCAATGTTTGTATATATTATAAATATTTACTTAATGTAATATAAATATGAAACTTATATGATGTGTTTCTTACGTACATAATATTTTTAATTGAATTAAACGTGGATAAAAAATAAATGAAACTTGTTTACACTTGTTAAATTAGAATTTCTTTGTAAAAATTACTTTATATGAAATATCATATTTACGTATTGAAAGGGTTAATGTGTTTCAGATGAAGTTCAGTAACATGTTTACGTTGAACATTAAATGTGCAAAAGTTCCAGTATCTTCTTCAAAATAAAATATAATTTCATGAAGATTTTCAATTAAGATTACATATTCGAAATAAAAATTTGTAAACATATTTCCTGTTATATAAACATGCAATCCATGTATGTCTTAGTCAGACTTGGTGGCGAACGGAAGAAATATGCAAATGTTTAAAATTTTGCTTTACAGCCACGAGATCCACGTTTAGGATCTACTTTGAAGTATTTTACGGAAATGTCACTTTCTTGAGTCAACCTTGTGACTAAAGCTGAATAGTTGAAAAACATTTGGAAGATCTGCAGGGAGAATTGTACCAGTAACTGAAAAGATAAAGGACAGACACTGACACGCTGATTCGAATTAAGAGTTACATTAATAGTACATATATTTGTGAAACGCTCAGCCAACGTTTATTTAGATGCTGCTGATTCAGTTGATCAGACAACTAGCTCCTCAATGGAGATTTCACAGTGGTCATTATTTTACTACACAAAATGACTATAGCACTTGAACTGCAATGTCAACATAAATTATGTCTAAGTGCTGTGTTATTCCATTTTATAATATAATCAATAGTTATAGCATGATATCTTCAGACGAGATGTGACAACTTATCATCTGAAACGTTGTATATGAACGAACATAGCATGTTTAGATCAATGAAAGTTAATTTGACGACAGACAAAACCTTATTCAATTATACTTAGAAGTATTATTTGCAGTATATTCTCTAGATTCCAATACGTTCGTTTTTAGAGATCTCGCTCAATATAACAATGGTGCATGTATTTCCGTAAGAACCATTGTAAACTCTATCAAATTGGAAAGAACAGTAGGACATCCCTGAAATGAAAACAAAGTTCGCCTGAAGCTCGTTGATCAGTAATTCATACTAAGGATTCATAGAGTGAAAATTACGTTTGTTGGAAGAACGTCTTCGATAAGCAAAATTAGAAGGTAATGAAGATATTTTGTATTTCAACTTGCGATCCACGCGACATTTCAGGTGGACGCCATAATACTTTGCGGATAATGTAGAATTATGATTTTAGGGAAGGACGCTTGAGAATACAATGTTTTCAGTAATATTCAAGAGTCATTAAGAACTGAAATAGCAAGATATGATTTATAACATGATCAATTTGCAACATATTAAATAAACAAAACCATATTGTACACTCTATGTACATATACATGCACACTACATGTATGTATATATATATATAT
>NC_068986.1:36557154-36558821 GCF_001194135.2 Octopus bimaculoides | reverse complement strand
ATATATATATATATATATATATATAAGTAGGACAGTATTGTAGTTCACTTGAAGCATTGTGTATTGTTTGTGAAATATAATGTCTTGAATGGCACAACAGTACACTATAATAACAACTATGGACTATAATAATTGTTATAATTTAATCATCCATAGTCTGATATAATAATCTCGCAATACAAAAGTTCCTTCTTCAGATATCCCTAGGAATTGATTGAGTCATTGCTATAATCGATTTTCCAACGGTTTTTTTTTCCGGAAGAGTCTCTGTAGTGGTCTCACGAAGCCCCTCCCGGAATTCCTCATGAGAAGTGCGTGAAGGCGGCCATGTCATAAGCTCGTGTGTGCTAGCACATCTGTAGCACTGCTTCTAAGTTATGTATTATATGTGCAGTTTCTATTTTTCCTTTCTTCTTTTATTTTATAAATACATGATCATGTTATCAAAAATGAACCTACACGCATCCACATGTAGCTAAATAATATATTGACTGTCAGCCTCCAGCCTGTTGTTAATTTGGGGCCCGATTCTCCCTATGAGGATAACATCTTTGATTACCCAAGTTTCTTTCATTGGCTTCAATTGTGACTATTATGGTTATATCGGTTTTCCGGCATCTGTCTAGATGTTTTCTGAAGGAGGAGGCTCTCGTGTTCAGATGTTCTTTGATGAGAATGTGTAACTGTCTCATTGTGCTACACACATAGAACTTGTTGCATTTGTTACATTGTATTCTATACTACACAACATTTACTCGTTGGCACAAATCTGTGACACGGACCGGGTTATTCGCTGGTGTGCATTGATTGGTGTCCCTTGCTCGTTTCTTTGCGAGGTGTTTTCTCAGAGAGGAGCCGGAGTGAGCTAGTTAAATGTCTAGTCCTTTTTGTTCATATACATATACATAAGATCAGAAATGTGTATTCTAATTCAATGTTTGCTTGTCGAATCTGCTAAAGACAGTGATATATCAAACTATGTCATGGAGTCTTTGAAAGTGAAAGTTACGTTGACATTATTGTGCGCTTCAGCTAAATTATACAGATTATTAATAAAAATAAAAGAATAAAATATGCATATATCTGATTTCAATAAGGAATTTTCTGTTTGTTTAAATGTTATTCTGTTGTAAATGATTGGAAAGACTCTAGTAGAATCAGAATACATTTAATATAAGATATATTGGCTGACATCGGATGCTGAACTATGATATTCGTTTATAATTTACCATGTAATATTTTTATTTTGTTATTGGCGCCAGGACTGTATTCACCATTATAGAACAGTTCTTACAGAATCTTATTGAGGCTTTATATTTCGTAATGGGATTAAATTTAAGCACGAGTGTTTGAATCTCGAAATATTTGAGTATATACACATACTTCTGTGTGTATTGATTTGAATAGACGGACTACATGGTTTTGTCAGTAATATACTATTTTCCCCTCTTCCTCTATCTATCTATCTATCTATCTATCTATCTATCTATCTATCTATCTATCTATCTATCTATCAATCTATCTATCTGTATATATGTGTGTGTGTGTGTCTGTGTGTGTCTGTATGCACATATATATATAGACACGCACACACGCGCGCGCACACAAACACACACACAAACACACACACACACACACACACACACACACACACACACACACACACA
>NC_068986.1:36553993-36555674 GCF_001194135.2 Octopus bimaculoides | reverse complement strand
ATATATATATATATATATATATATATATATACATACATAATGCATGCATATTTATATGTCTGCGTGTGTCCGTGTGTTTGTTTGTGTGTGCGTGTGCGTGTGTGCTTGTGTGTGTGTGTGTGTGTTTGTGTGTGTGTGTCTATGCTTTTGTGATCAAAGATTCGTAAAGCGAACATGTCTTTTATCTCCAAACAGCACTGATTGTTCTACAAAGATCTTCACAGAATTCTATACTTCATTTCTTTTTATCTCAGAAGCCTGATGTTAATTTGTTTGAATTCCTCTAGTAATAAGCATTCAGAGTTTTTTAACTCAATTTCCAGAATGTAATCTATTATTGTCCATAATCTTAGTAACTGCGAAATTATTTAGTTAACTAAAATTATTTAATAATCATAAATAAAAGTGCATATCCTATTACAAAGCCCGCTATGTATGAAAAAATGCTATTCTAAATGTGCTAATGTCTAACATTAACAAATTCCTCTGTCAGTTCTTTCCTCGGCAGATACCACGACGAGTAACACAATAGTACGAGAACTTAAGTTCTCTGTCACCATTCATTGAACAACTTATCTATCACAAAGAATGCAGCACGAACCAGTAAGCACAGGAGAGGTGATGGTGGTGCTAGTAGTAGTAGTAGTAGTAGTAGTAGTAGTAGTAGTAGTAGTAGTAGAGCAATATGTTTTCGCGTTCATGCTAACTGCAGTACATTAAAAGAAATGAAAATGCGTTAAGTTTTCCCATATCTTATTCTGTAGTGTCTCGAAAAATAGATTAGATTACTGATAAACACAACTCATTACGTTCATTAAGAAAGCTGCACAATTTAGGCATTGTTTTTTTTTATCTGAGAAATTCTAATTCTTTTATTTTCATTGGTCAATTCAATTACATCGAGCGTATTTTCTAGTCAGAACACCTTTACGCGCGCACACACACACACACACACACACACACACACACACACACACGCACATATATATATATATGTATATGTGTGTTTATATGTGTGTGTATGTGTTTATGTGTGTGTGCAACTATGTGTGCATGCATGTGTGTATGTATATGTGTGTGTATTCTTCAACATAGAATTTATCATTTACATACGGAAAATACTACGTATTTATTAAAATTTTTACTAAAAGCGTAGCTTTCACCACACCTGCATTCATCACAAACTGTACCGCCATCACCAGTACAATCTTCTTCTTCGTGAAATATTGATCGTAAAATTATTCAGTACGCCCTAAGGGTTCAACACTTCTCTGAAAAAGTAGAGGCTGCCAACTAAAAAAAGTAAAAGCATATCTTGGGATTATATGAAGTCGTGTTGTGATAAATGGAACGGGCCTACAGAGATAGATATCATCAAATGAAACAGTAACGGTATAAAGAAAGAAAGATAATTATAAAGTGAAAGAAAGACAGGCTGAGAGGTAGGGATAGGGAGATGGAGACTATTCGGTTTTCTGAGACGAATAGAAGTTGCTGAAGAGATAACGTATTACTCTTTTAGCTGGAAAAATGTAAAAGTATCTCTATAGTATCGTTACGTTAGTCAAGTTAAAATATATTCCCTTATGTTACTTAAAGAATAAATGGCCTTCTAAGATTGATTACCCTTCCACACACAAATACAAATGTATACATGATCTCTATATATATATATATATAT
>NC_068986.1:36549625-36553900 GCF_001194135.2 Octopus bimaculoides | reverse complement strand
ATATATATAGATTTGTGTTTGTGTGTGCGCGTATGTGTTTGTGTGTGTACACACACATGCATACACTTATATATACATATATTGAGAGAGAGAGAGAGAGAGAGAGAGAGAGTGAGATGCAGAGCCTTTTCCTCTCTACAAGCTCATGTTCTTTGCCCGTAGGAAGCGATGATCAGTGGCTTTTTTGAATAACACAGTTGCTGAGATGTCTTACAATATACACCGTTTATTGAGCAACAAACTTTAGTCAATTTCAGTTCCAAGTTCATCTCCTTCCAGGCTGCTTTCTGTATAGGTTGTTCTCTTTCGTTTCTCTCATCCGATCCTTTACCAACATATTTCCCTCTCTTTCGTTTCTCTCATCCGATCCTTTACCAACATATTTCCCTTCTTGTCTTCCTTTTCCAATTTTTGTGCTGAAATCTCCCATTAATATGGTGTAAGTGGATTTGCAAGCTAGCGCTTTCTCTAGTTTTTGGTACAGTTCTTCCGCTTCGTCATCTTGGAGCGTATTTGTGGGTGCATAGGTTTGGATAATTTTCAGGATCGCATTTCTTGAGAGGCCTATGTTTAACGCTCTGATGCGTAATGAAGGTAATTAGCCAGAAACACCTTTTCGAAACCTATTCTCCTATTCACTGTTGTCTATGGAACTTATATCACCTGTGCTCTCCCACCCATTTATACACATACTAACACACACACTTGCGTTTACATACATTTTCATTGAGATACTATGGGGAAGTGTCATGAAATTATATTAAATTTGACTTCACTGAAGTGTTCCAATGCAACGGAAACATGTCCAGGACTGTTAACGTGAATACAAACACCACAATTATTTACTCAGTTCAGCATATCTCCATTTAATTCTTAATCTTTTTGAATTTCTACTGCCCCTTGTTTGTCCCGCTAAGCAAGGAATGTCATTAACGTAAAGACATGCCATCATATATTTCATTCCAGTTGAGTAAGCATTATTTAAGCTCTGCATATTTAGTATACTAACTGCACGTACACACATTTTCATACATCATTTGCTATATTAACCGCCATATACAAGAAATCTCTTAAGTGCTCGTAAAGAAATACCCTAAGTTTGAAAGAAACCAACTGCAATAGAAATGTGGCATTGATATTTATTTTACTACTATATTGAAAGCTGGAACCTAAAGTACCGAGAATTTAGAATATTGCTCAATGCATAAAAGATAGGCAGCGAAAGACTTTCAACAGTGGATGTACAAGATTGAAATTAGTGGATTTTCGATGTGTTATGGTCATCAATACGACGTGAAATTTCAAATAGGCCAAAGAAGAAATGATGTCGACCACAGCAGAATTTGAACTCAGCAAGTAAGCCCGGAATAAATGCCGCTAAGCACTTTGTCCGGTGTAGTAACAATTCTGCCAGCACTCTCAGTTGGCTCTAGAAATAATTGATAAATTATGATAGAATTAAGATATTTTAATAGTTTTGTTCCAGCTCATTTTAGAGTTCAGATGTTTCGCTCCTATTCGGGATGCATGTCACCAAGCGTGACTGCGTATAACAGACGAAATCTTTGTTTGAATCGGTCTGGGAAAGGGTAGGGATCGTATTGAAATTTCACAACGTTTTACATAGTTTACAATAAATAATTTTTTGTCCTTTCAACACAATGAATATCATTCTTGAGTAAAAGAGTTGAAGTCAGTCAAACTCATATTTAACAAGAAAAACGAAATTAACATTCAGAATGATCATTATTTTATTTGGAATTTGGAAATTTCTGAAGAATACAGAAAAACTTTCAAAGAAAAATAAAATCAAAATATTGTTAACAAGGGGAATTTACAAACGAGGTTATAATAGCGTGATTAAATTTAATCATATATTTTTGGAGCTAATTTGCTTTATATTCGATTTTTGAGAGTGTGAATGTATAACTCCATACATACACATATTTACAGACGCGCTCACAAACGCACATACATACATACATACATACATACATACATACATACATACATACATACATGCATACATACATACATACATACATATATACATACATACACACATACATACATAAATAAATAAATACATACATACATACATACATACATACACACATACATATATACTCATACACACAAATATCTAGTAGATATACTGTTATATAATTATTTGAGAATGTCGCAATACGACAATTTACAATTAAAAAATTGAGTAGCAAAAAGAAAGTTTAATTCCTTTACATTATATATTTTAACATACCTTCGTACGACGCTCTCAGCATAAACGGATAATGGAATATTATACTAAGATGTGCAAATAACTCGAGCGGGAAGTTTTGTGAGATGTCTTCGTTTGTAGTGAGATATTCGGCAATTCAAGTGGAAGAAGTAGTGTCTGCTACTGACGCTTATTTTAAAATTTTAATGAGTGATCACATGAAATGTCATGATTCTTGATGTTCAGAACTATGGCAATGATTGTAAATGTATTAGCCCAGGTTAATGTGCTTATTTAACATCAAGCATTTTTATCCTGTTAGTGTTGCACAATAATATGAACGTCAGTGCTTAACCATTTATGGAATAGGAAAGATATTAAAGGGTATGAATTTATACAGTTACAACTGATGTAGGTCTTGTTTGGAATCTGAATTGCAAAATTGGCGGTTATCTTATCCCACCTTCATTTAATAGGATCTAATGTACAAAAAGCTTAGTGAATGAGTTTAATTACCACCTCATTATTGTGAAGTATCATATTTGAAAGCCAAATTTCCATTGATTCCAGCAGCATAATCAACACGTTCTCCATTCGCTTGTGCATGTATTTATGGATTTTACAATGCTTTACTCCGACTATGAGTAAAATCTATGAAAACACCTTTGTGTTTCTACACATATTCAGCTAATAATGTTCAATGCAGCAATATTAGATATTAAAAAAGAGCACACGTCGATTAAAACTTATTTTCAAAAAAGATATGTAAGTTGAGCCAATCAATTCTTTATTTCTTTCTCTATAATTAACCTACATATTCATATGATATTATTGACAAGACATTTACCATATAACAGGAAAATATTATCTTTCCTACAATTACATATTATTAAAAGTATTTTATTAGTTGCACTGGTAGTCTTACTAGCTTATTGAGCATTATTAATATTTTTTATATTAATAGGTTTTGAATTTACGAGCAATGAATGAGTATATGTAAGTATCATTTGTGTGGGTACCTAGTGAGTGTTTAATATGGCTATCAATTATTCAGGTTAAGACCCTGCAATGCTTAAGTCTGGCTTGGATTGGAAGAGTGCGAATGTTTGGTGATATACATTTCAAATATCTTGTGGTATTTACAGAAGTAGCGTGTAGATTTGAGGTAAATATGACAAGAGAGACCTGCAAGACTCCACTGCGTAAAAGGTACTAATGTTTCCTGGTGTGAATGGCTGAAGATTTGACAGTCGATAATTAGATATTAGATGGTCAATCCAGTGAATAGGAACTCTCATCAGCGAGCGGGGTCGGTGCACCGTAGAACAACCGAGGGTAAGCCGTCGAAACGGTGCACATTCTCTTCTGATGACCCCTGAAGCATACAGGCGTCCAGTATACAGATTTTCGATCCACAGCACTTGAAAGTCTCCAAATCTATGAAGAAGTGAAGCTTTTCTAGGTTGGAAAATAGTCTTGTCATATGTGCCGAGCTCTAAAAATGAAAATGTGGGCTGAGATATAAAAATAAAATTTGAACAACCTGTAGTTAGCGTCGAACATTATTTTATGTATGGTCTCTATTATATTTATTTTCTTTGTATTGCTATGGGACGTGGTGAAGAGACACCCATCCTCGTAACTTTACAGGAGGAACCTTTTCCATTATTGTGATATTTCCCATTACATTCTGTGAACATATTATTATGCATTTTAGCACTGAAAACCATCAGCATCGATATGGTTTTTAATGCCAACATTCCTAATATTGCTAGCATTCATTGTTTGATTAGTTATCATGGATTCAACGACACTATAAGTTACATAAAAAAATAAGAACATGTAGAGAGACTTTAATCAATTGTAATTATACGCATAAGGAGGAAAATACAATTAGCCTTACTGATAATTGCCTGCAAAAGCGTAGAATTTTAAAATCATTAAAAGTCGCATGTAGTTTGCACTGATGATAACTCTGAACATATGTTGTCATTATTACACACTTCAGAACAATATTAGTTCATATATATATATATATATATATATATATATATATA
>NC_068986.1:36548375-36549488 GCF_001194135.2 Octopus bimaculoides | reverse complement strand
TATATATATATATATATATATGTATATGTCCATTTACAGCCGTTGATCTGCTGAGTTTATCCACCCTTTCACAGGCTTTGCTTATTGTCCTGAAGTGTGTCCAAAGAAATTCACTCTCCATGTTGACCCTTCGTCAGTGACAATCCGACCATTTGTTTGACTATTCAGTAGCACTAAGAACGGCCTCCTCTCTTTCTCTCTCTCATTCTCTCTCTCACTCTCTATCTCTCTTTCTCACTCACATACATACGCACACACACACATATATATATGCTTGTGTCAGTCTTCATATTTACGGTTTCGTGTTGCCAATAAGGTGTAAAAATGCAGAGCTTAGCAGATAGAAAGTTATACAGATCGATAGAAGAAAACAGAGATTTGTTCTGTGATCGATATGCACGAATAAAATCATTCAAATCGGTATGCCTGCGTGGTCAGTCCAGTTGCAGAAGGTATCAAACCTCTGAAACCACAGTCCAATAATTGAAACCATTAAAGGTATACAAGAGAACCTATTTAGTTCTCATCAGCGCTTACGCAATTTATTTTCTAATATAACTACAATTTACACAGCTGCAATCACCTAATTCGTAATTACGAATGCGATTACGTAAATTCTAAGCTTGTTGATTATCGACACATTTATACAGCGTATGGTAGTGTAACAAATTATATTGCTAGCGGCCTAAGAAGTTTTGTGCCTGATAACATGTTGCAGATAATTTAAGCATCTAATTTTATAGTCTTGGTATGGTGTGGCTTTCATTATTCTGAGCAAATTACCTGCTCATTTAAAAAGAATTATATCAAAATCATATCAAAATATTTTGTCAAAATTATATCAAAATATTTTGTCCATAAATGCATTGATTTATTCATATAAAAGTATACCTGGATATGAAGCTATTTAAAATTGTTTCAAATTCATGATATATTTAAAGAGATATGTAAGGAAAGCAATTATGAAACGAAAATTTTAGGTTAACCGTAAATTGTCTGTTACACACACACACACACACACACACACACACACAGAGAGAGAGGCACACAGACACATAGACACACACATACACACACACACACACACACACACACACACACACACACACACAC
>NC_068986.1:36547138-36548274 GCF_001194135.2 Octopus bimaculoides | reverse complement strand
CACACACACACACACACACACACACACACACACACACACACACACACACACACTCACACTGAAATATACTTTGTACGCATGCTAACGGTATATATTTTCACCGGATTTTTCAAGTTAAAACGAAAAACGGATTAAAGCTTTAGCCGGGAACCAGTCAAATTATTTCTGTTAGACGTGCTCCAGCTCGAATGCGACTTTAACTACAGTCAAATATATAATGATATACAGCAAATACTATAACTTTTAACAGGATTGAGAGAAAATAGAGGGTAACTTCTCTCTTTCCCAATCTTTTCCTCTCATTCTCTCTCCTGTCTGTATCTCATACTCCCCATAAGTGTGTAAAATGTGAAATCCAAGCAGATAGTAATTATCAGTATAAACATAAATATATAGAGAGACGTAGGGAGCTCATATAAGAATCCAGTATATTTCTTTGTTACAAAACATACCGAATTCTTCAGTCTGTATAAGTTTTGCAGAATTCATACGGATTTATATATAGTCAATTATGATTATATGTATAGATAAGTAGAATTTTATATTTTACGCAATATATATTTCTACAGAAAAAGAAAGAGTTACACACGCGTGTGCACGCGCATCTAGATGTGTATAAAATGGAAGTATTTTGCAAAGAAATGTAGACAAATCCCAAATGATGAGACCATATAAAAATACGCATAATTTTAAGACAAGCAGCATTGCAATATCCTATTAAAGCTCGGTTAAGACCACAGATATATAATAAGGATTTCTCATATTAGCATAATACTACACATTAATAGGAGAAATTATACTGTCGGTAGAATAATAGACACTATTTGTATTTGTGTCTTTTATCGATTTCATAGAAAAGCAACATGCAAATACTTTTCCAGCATGGAGACTGAGTGACAAAAATAAAGATTTTAAGCTCATTGTTTAGTATGCTACTGCGTTTGCTATCCACTGTCCTAGCAACAACAGACGTATAAATAAGCTTTCGAAAAATTGTATTATTATTATTATTATTATTATTATTATTATTATTATTATTATTATTATTATTATTATTATTATTATTATTCAGTAGTTTTATTTTTATAACGTGCTTTCACTTCACTACCGAGCGCAGCTCTGTGCGCCTTGCGTAT
>NC_068986.1:36541359-36544639 GCF_001194135.2 Octopus bimaculoides | reverse complement strand
ATACCGGTGTTATTTAATATGTTTGTAATTTTTTTGTACATGGTGTTTTGGGGTTCGAAGATGGTCTGATTTTTATTATTATTATTATTATTATTATTATTATTATTATTATTATTATTATTATTATTATTATTATTATTCACTACGGAATACATAAGACGTGTTTTCAAACGCTCGAGGTTGGTACAGCTTCAAACATTTATTTTCACGAGTTTGGTGCTTTTTTGCATCATTTATTTTATTCCAAGTTGTCAATAGACACATCAGGAACCTGTTACTGCTTTTCTATGGTTATTTAGCCCCTCGAGGGCTATACTCGGCCCACTAAATAAGTTCGGTGGGCGTTTGATTTAATTTCATCAAACACAATTTAACAAGATGGCGGAGCGAATCTTGGAAGAGTTGAGAAAAAAGAAAACTAACTCTCTTGTTTCAGTTATTGGAAATTACAGAAAAAGTGAATTTTTGTTTCAACTGGCGACAAAATTGAGTAAAGCGGTACTCAGAGTATCTGAATAAAAACAAAGATATAAAATCTTCAGTTGAACGTCGAAGTTATCAAGGACGCATATATCCAATCTAGATTCGAATATGTTGATTATTCCGAGATTATCATGACTTGCAGATCTTAGAGTGTTGCAATATTTTATTATCATCGAACTCTAAAAACAGGTCCATGCTCTTTTCATTCTATTGGACTCGTATCTGAAACATTTTAATTAAATCTATAAATATATATGCTCCCACATCCAAATGCAATATCTCGTTTCCCTGTCTTCCATAATATAACGGTGATTCAGATCAGCAGAGAATATAATTCCCTCCAATGAATAATGCCAAACATAGATGTAATCACTTTTATGACTGTCCAGTTTCCTCAAAACATGTAACATGTCGGCATTGCCTTATTAATGACAACGCAAATAAAAGAGTCATTGCTTTGATTATTGGATTTTTCGTATCTTATAACAAGATAAACATCAGTTTCTTTCTTTTTAATGCTGCCTATTGATATTGGTTTCAGTGTCTTCAATCAGGCTTTAATACTCCAGACTGGATTCTGTCGTTACATTCCATGCATTTAAAATACAGGCTTGTCATATTCATTATACATTCATAAAAAGCGCCATATTATTATTTGCAAACAGGAAAAAAGCCGACGTTATATATTTAGGAAAATTCCGTCTTGTAAAAACTAGTTAATACTTATTTCGGCGAAAAATACCTTGTGCAACTTCAGTATATATCTATAATAGATTAAAAGAAAAAAGATCGGATGTAAAAATCTACACTTGGCTATTTAACTTGGTAGCCTAACAACCTGCCTTTAGCTTTGTTATGTATTGCTTCAAACAAATAATTAGCGTTTCAGAATTATGGCCTTTTAGAAGAACAGTTGAATTTTACAGTCGCATAATATTGATTATTTTTAATATGTTTTCCTTCACTTTTCTAAAATATAGTTTTCTCATCTCATTATTAAATCCGAAAGATGTTTGGTTATGAAAACTCCAGGATCATATTTATGTGCACATTATCACATAAAGACAAAATAATACACTGAAATGTCCATTTTGAAAGCATTTTGGTTTACAAATGGCCATTTCCTTTATTCAAAAAACCTAATTATCTATTTCGGCTCTCAATAATAATTTTTGACCTCCATAAAATAATTTGTGAACGCGTAATGGTCATATCTTTCCGGTGAGGTTTAATAGTTGCAGAGATATGAAAAGGCTTCAAGAAAACAAAAACCAAGAAGGAAGTACATTTTTTTCTGCGGAGAGATGCAATCAATTATATCGAATGAAATTCATCAACTTTACATGAATTCTACCAATATTCTGAGTTGAGACGGCAACAGTTACGCTTGTTTGTAACCTATTGATATATGCTAACATAATCATTATAATCAGAAGATTTAATAATCATTTAGAAATAGTTGTGATATATCTAATTCATTGTCATGTGAGTTTAACACAGAAACTGTTTTATGGAAAATTAATACATACGTTTTTATAGTCAATTATTAATTCATAGTAATTCTGACAACAGTCTTCAAAGCGTTAGAAATGCAAAGTTCAAATCAATTTAGGAATCAATGTTAACTTGAGAATTAGAGAATCTGTTCGTAAACAGAACAATATAACGCATGACATTGACATTTAGTGCTATTGTATCTATCTGTTGTTAGATAGAGAATTTAATTGCTTCTTCAGCATTGACCTCCCAGCTTCACTTTATCTGTTGCCATAGAATACAAATTTGTAATATTGTGTCTACAGATGCTAAATGGCGCTTAAACTTATACATTTTCCTTTTATCTATATATATCGTTTATGAGTGAATCATAGATTTGATAGTAATAACCAAACTTCATCGATACCTGATATGATTTTCTTTCATCGGAGAACCTGTTTAAGTAGAACAGGCCGACACTTTCTCGGTCATAAAATAATAATTGCCAGACTGATAATCACTGACAAGATAAACATTCGCTTATAAAGAGTATCATTTCATATTCGTAATAACAAAGAGAAAGAATTGGGTGTGCTATCAACATTTTTAAATGATATCTTGAGACAAACATACCAAAGTCTCTTATTTCGAGATATCGGCCTTTTGTTCGAAGAGTGTTTACACCATGGGAAATTTGGAAAGATATAGAATGACGAGATTTCTGATGAGATTTTCCCCTGAAAGTGAATGAAAGATATTACACAAGAAACAAACTTGAAACCTGGTACGAGTGTAAAGAGTATATAAGTTTGTATATTATGAGAAGCGAAGGATTGTATTTAAATTTAAATGAAGCTTATCGCTAATCTGCTTGAGAACTATAAATAGCAGAGAGACGCGATTCTCCGTAATTAAAACAGGATATGTAATAGAAAAGTATAGGTAAGTAATAACAATCAACATTCGATTTTAGTTTGCTTTTGTTCGCTAAATGTGCTCTCAAGAATATGTCACTTCACTTTCTTGATCTTACTCAAATGAGAGGCGTTATTGGCGTTTATACCTGCTGAAATGCTACAAAATTAATATTGTTTACGTTCTTAGAATTCCATTTACAAACATACATTCATCAGTTAACTTTCTGCTTGAATGAATTAATGTAATTGTTTTCTACTCAGTCACAAAGAAATAAAAAGTATTCATTTCAAAACATCGGAGTATTAGGAAACGAAAAATCATTTCCATTTATGTCTAAAAACATAACGATATCAGATTACTGACAAGCACTGCCATTCATGTCATATGCTTATATGTATATATA
>NC_068986.1:36540095-36540914 GCF_001194135.2 Octopus bimaculoides | reverse complement strand
TATATATATATATTTATATATATATATATGAAAATGTATTGTAAATAAACAACGACAGGTTAAAGAACGAACAATGTATACTCAGTGTACAACCGGATGGGAGACAGACACAGAAGTTAATTTCAATCGATTTATTTTGAAAGGAATTGATTTTATCTGTTTTGATAAAATATTATGAAACAAATTAAAACATGAAATTAAAACACAAACTGAAATTGTTGGTTTCAAAACAATAAATCGCAGTAATATATCTTGTAGACTACATTGCCTAATATTTTTACATAAATATTCACACACAATATGTGCACATGCGCGTGCATAACACTATAGAGACTGCGTGGTGTAAGCATGCACACAGTTAAGCCAAGAGTATGCTTATTAAACGCAGGCATGCAATTAAAATATGATTTATTAATTTTCCTGATGCATATTCCCTCAACAGTTAAGATATACATACATGAACAAGTACATATACACATACACACACATATATTGACATATACATTTATACACACACACACATATATATATATATACGTAATGTTCATATATATGCGTATATATATATACATGCACACAGACATAGACAGACGCGTACACACACAAACACACATACATTATTATCAATCTATCTATCTATCTATCTATCTATCTATCTATCTATCTATCTATCTATCTACGTGTCTATCTATGTACATATGTGTGTATATATATACATGCATACATACATACATACATATATACACACACAGAAACGCATACACACACACACACACACACACATATATATATATATATATACATATATATATATATATA
>NC_068986.1:36526748-36537230 GCF_001194135.2 Octopus bimaculoides | reverse complement strand
ACACACACACACACACACACACACACACACACACACACACACACACACACACACACATATCAGGTCATTCTTTAAGCAATGTCCAGAATTTAAATAAGGAAAATAAGTGATCAACTGTTACGTTTTAATGAAACTTAATAGTGAATATAGTTTCCATGATTATTTATCACATCGTTCCATCTCCTCGTGAGCTTTTTAATCCCATTTGTGAAACATTCTTTCGGTTTCCAAGAGAAGAACTCTGAAAGGTCAGTTTGGACTTCCTCAGTTGTTTCGAGAGGTAATCCATACAAATGATTCTGGAAACTACGGAACAAATCGTAATCTAAAGGTATGGGGAATAAGGTGGATGAGCAATTTTCTCTCAGCCAAGCTTTTTCGATCTTCTGTGATGTGATTTTTGCAAACTTGGTGTCTGGCATTGTTCTGATGAAACAACACTCCCTTTCGATTAACTAAAACTGGCCATTTTTCATTCAAAGCAGCGTTCAAATGCTCTAATTATTGACAGTAGATTTGAGTATTAATCGCATTAGTTGGTAGCAACTCAACGTAGATGGCTCCTTTGCAATCTCACCAAACGGAAAGAAGAGCCTTCGCATGGAGTTTTCTTTTCCGTTGTGGTTGAGCCTCTTCCCATTTACCAAGCCAATGCCTGCGACGCCTAACATTTTGATTCCACCGCCAGTCACCAGTCTGTCCAAAACAAGTGAGATGAATTCACGAGAACGAAGACAAGGTCTGGACTCCACTCGGAATTTGTGTTTGGCTTCAGACTCATCAGGAAGCACCCATTCTCCGATATTTTAAGACCATTCCAAGCTAGCTGTTGAAGATGGTGGTGAATAGTTGTGTTGCTTGAACGAAGCTTGCTTGCCAATTCTTTAACAGACACTGCATGATCGTTTTCAAGTTCTGCCAAACGGAGCTTGTCATCAGACTCAGGGGGCCGTCCTGTTCGGGCCTCCTCTTTAAGACTGAAATCTTCACTTCTGAATTTTACGAACCATCTTCCGAAAGCTCTTTCAATCAGGCACTGATCGCCATAAGCTCAGTAAATATTTCGAGTCGCTTCTAGAGCAGACTTATCTGTTTAAAATTCATAAAGCATTACGTGCTTCAAACGCTTCTTACACATTTCCACGTTTGAAGAATTGTAATTAGTGAAATTTCAATTAGATTATCCTGAAAAATGAAATTTAATTAGTTTAAATATGTCCTGATACATATGAATATTATTTGATGCCATTAGACATTCTAAAATACTGTTATAGCGTTTACAAATTGAAAAATATAGACGTCTGGACATTACTTATGGGATGACCTCACACAAACACATATTGAGAACTCCCCTCGCACACACACACACACACACACACACACACACACACACACATACGAGGTGGACACTGCACTAGCACTGAGTTGTAATCCGGATTCAGGCTGACCGCATGGGGTAGTAAGGAACTCCTTGGGTTACATAGATTGGGGAATTCCACAGTAATTCGTCCAATAGTTAAATCCTGGTTTCGCTTCACCGGATTATATATTCTACACTTTGAGACGGATTCAGTTATATTGCAGTTATGGATTTCTGATTCCGAGATTGATTAGCTTTAAAACAGTTCACGTTTCGTTTCAAACATGAAATGCTTATCAAATTCGGCTGCGAAACGTGGTTGGTAAGATAAGTAAGTAGACTGACCTCCAAGTGAGAAGGGATCGGAAACAGTTGCTGCTGCTGAGCATGAGGGAAGCTGCAAATTCCGTAAAGGTGACGTATGTCGAATGCGATCGATGCTATATTAAGAAGCTCCTATCGAGAACATGAGCGCAGCTCTAATAGTAATGAAATAGGTAGAAGGAAGGGATAAACCAATTTTGGGCTAACGTTTATATGTTGGCGAAAGCAAAATTTTTTACAGTCGTGTAAATATTCTTTCCTTTTATTCCATGAGGTAGTTGTTGTCTGCAGGAACTCTATTTTCCCAAATATAAGTCTAATTTACTCGCGCGCTGAGAGTCCGTAGTGGATGAAATCCGAAATATCCTTCTGAGTTACATATTTCGCTTTATTCCCCTTCTGCGATCTGAAAGAAGACAATTTTAGATGGTGCGGACTAGCATTTCTATCTAGTTTTAGGATTACAACTTCATATTTTTGAAGACCAGAGCTGGTTATGTGCAAGATTGGTAAACATATGCCAAAAGGCAGAGAATAGGTGCCATCCAGTGATTAAATAAATGATAATAACTATAGAGAAGTTACAATGGGTATGAATGCAATTTTTGTGGTATTACTACAATATAAGAATATAAGAACGCTGTCATGGAGGTATCTTTAACAAGACCACATGGAAAGAAAGAGATTACTTCTGCAGGAGATAATATTCCGGTTGACGTGTTCGACAGCATACAATGACTTAATAAATTTTATTGTAGGTATTCATGAATAAGAAGTAGTTTGCATCACAGTACAACCCTCATTGAGACTATTATTCTGGGAAATGTTTCTCAGTATTAAATCGATATTTGATAATATTACGTTTTACAAAGACTCTAAATATTAGAGAATTTCACGAAAGATCGATTGCTATAGCTTCTCTGTGTTTAGATAATAGGAAATCTTTAGGGTTTTAACAAAGAAGAGTAATTTAAATAGTTGATAATACTTGACATTTAAAACACTGGTTAGTGATTGTATAATGGATCCTACAACATAGATCCGACAATAAATAATTTATAACTTTGTTTTATGAACAACATATGCTGTGCACTTTTCAATTAAGAATTTACAGATAGATTAAACTACCAGTAAAATGAATTTTGAGATTTTCTTGTATATACGAGAACATTTAAAGCTATTAAAATACGTGGGCAATTGTGAACTAAATCCAGAATAGCTATTTGCCTCTTATAATATTCTTTTCTGCTCTAGGTACAAAGCCCGATATTTTTGGGGAGAGGACCAGTCGGTTAGATCGACCCCAGTATGTAACTGGTAATTAATTAATCGACTCCGAATGGATGAAAGGCAAAGCTGACCTCGGTGGAATTTGAGCTCAGAACATAACAGCAGACGAAATCCGGCGTCCTAACGTATCTTATTCCGTTATTGCCCACAAGGGACTAAACATAGAAGGAACAAACAAGGACAGACAAAGAGATTAAGTCTATTACATCGACCCCAGTGCGTAACTGGTACTTAATTTATCGATCCCGAAAGGATGAAAGGCAAAGTCCACCTCGGCGGAATTTGAAATCAGAACATAACGACAGATGAAATACCGCTAAGCATTTCGCCCGGTGTGCTAACGTTTCTGCCAGCTCACCGCCTTTGCATCTTATAATATTATACAACGGATGGAGAAGTAGCTGAAACGAAACAGCATCAAATTAAAGTGCCCTATGATATTTAAACTGGGGTTCAAATTGCACCGAGGTAAGCTTTCACCTTGTACCCATGTCATATCCTTCCTCCATATTCGGTAGAATGATATGCCATATATGTTTGAAGTTCTTATGTATATATTATTAATCTATGCTGGAGGTCATTCACATTTGTAATCGAAAGAAGTGCTTTTTTTCCCAACGAAATTAAACACTGTATAGTAAACAACACACTCATACCTTGGAAATTCAGAAATAACTTTCTTTAATCAGTTGTTAATATGATAATTAATGTTAACTTCATTAATTTACATTCTCTGTACAAATTGTTGATATCATGATTTTTCAATCTGAAATGTTTGTTAAAAACGTGTGATAAATTTAACCACAAACTAATAAATATATTAAATTAAATACTTTTCATTAGCCATACTTTTGACACTTAATCATGTAAAATTCCGCAAACATAAATCAATCAACTTTAATTGAAACCGTTAAGCATTAATTGCTTATTAATACGAAGGATAGTGAAACAATCTGCAATATCATATCATATATATTTACTTAAGTATAAAAACGCAAGATGGTTTTAGAGGAATCTGCAAACTATAAATATAAAACGCCATTTTGATTACTAACAATGCAGTGAGCTTTCTTCTTGAGTAGCGGTAAATCTCTTTCTCACTTAACGATAGTTTAATTACAAAGTTTAGTTGATAATACTAAAGCAAATAAAAGTTGAGTATCATTCTGCAAAACACCAAAGTACGTCAATTTTACTAAGAAATACGAATATAGTAAGTTAATACTTGCAGTTTAAAACGTAACATTTTTAACATTGATCTTCATAGATATATGAAGATAAATCACAAGATGTTAGTACGAGTTCAGTGACGTATTAATTCCTTTTTCATACAATCGCTACATAGTACACCTGATCCAAATACATCTGTATTTTTCTTTACATCATTTCTTTTATTTGTACCATAAGGAATATTTATGCAGTAGTTTAATGTGATACTTGAGTATAATTTATTTTTTCAATCAAATTATAAACTGTATGCAATAATTTTGTGATATGATATTTGAATATTTAATAATCAATATATATCTATACATATCTCCTTTCAATTACATTTCAATTTATTTCTGAAATAAATATTTATTTTTGAGCTATATACACACCAGATAAATATTTATTCAATAAACTCAGACACATTAGCTTGTGTTATTTGTAACAAACATGCTTTCATTTGAAAGGAAGTACATAATTCCTCTATAATGACGCAATGTTTTGTGATATTTTAATGTAATCAATATTTATAAATTTTGGACTTTATAAAATTATTTACACATCACATATGCTTGAAAACAATTTGTTTTCTCCATCTATCATTTCCCTGACATTTTCAAGACAATTATTATTGATTTTTTAAAAACATTATCTTTGGGTAGTTTGAATGATATAATAATTGTGCAATTTTCAACTTAAAATTAATTATTTCAAACGATATTTTTAGGCTGGAAAACAATATTTTCTAATTATATAAAGTGAATATTTAAATAAGAAACACTCAGTATTATACAAGCGACAAATATCTAGAAATAATAATTTTATGTATTCTGTTTAAGAAAAGTTTGCTTTAACAAAATACAATAATTTCATTATATAGCTAACATAGGTTGCTTATTTACTCTCATCTGTAATTGTGTTATTTACCCATACAGTTCAAAATAGGTCGACGAACGTATAATGCAATGCCTGCTACCGTAATATCTTTCGTTTAACAATTTATATAAATGCATATCAGAGGTGTTCTTGTCAGGCAAATAATATAATTTGAGCCCGTGTATAGAAATTTGAATGATTTTAGCGTGCAAAACACGTCCTAGACATTCAAAATATTCAAAGACCTTTAATCGATTTAATTTTATTTATTTCTTTTACTTAGGTATCAACATTTTCGCCACTCAAACTGCGACCTAATCACTGACATGAGTTTACTGTTTCTCAGTAAAATCATTCCTGTGATCAGGTCTCTGTTCGTACGACGAAACGTTTGTCACTTAACACTAAACGTTAAGTTGACCTAGCAGTTTGTATGCGTTTTAAATGGCTAGAATGTCTCTTCCGAGCTTCAATCTTTATAAATAAATAATAGTAAAGAATAATTATAGGCAGAACAATATCCTCCATTCAATAGCCGAAATCACTTCAGATATTAAGCCACGCTTACTGACGATCTCTCATAGCATTTCGAAGTTCAACAAACCTCAACTGAGACCTACAATTAAGTAGTGCGCCCAGATTTGGCACGCTGCTGCTCAATCATACAGATTTCCTTAATAAAGTGTCCCTCACCCACCTAATTAATATGACACATCAACATATCCTGAACTTTGACTCCACTGTCTATTCCACTATTAATATAGCGATTTCTTTTCCCCACAAATAGTTCTGTGACGTCGCCTTTCAAATCTTATTGATTCATATGATTTTTAATATGATTCTATTAGGATTACCTTAATTATATGCTCTAAAATGTTTGAAAATAAAGAGTTACAAACTATCGATTTGAATTAAGTTTATACAAGTATAGTAAAATAATTGTTAAAGCAAGTACAGTCAAAAGTTATTTGACTTTATATAACTATGTGGAATTAATTATCGATTTGAATAACTGCTTTCGATACAACTACAGTATTTTATACGGTTTTCTATATTTATAAGAATTATATTTGAGACAAATTTTAAAATCAATTTGCAAAATTGCGAGGTGTACTTAAAGTTTAATGAGTTTTGAGAGAATAAATATTCATATACTTTTCGATGAGGGAACAGAGTAATTTTTTTAACGAACTCACGATATGCTAAATGGATAGTGATACTAAGTAGAATATTGGGAAAAAATGATATTCTGATTGTTTCACATCTTATTTGACATTTTCTTCATTTCAATGCTATCTTCGAGTAAAGGAGGTCTGTTGTAGTATTGTAATGTTAATGAGAATTTTAATATGGAAAACCTCACAAATTATGTTGGCACATTTTAAAATGACAGACAGCTAATTATCATGCTGTCGTTGAACATCATAAAATTAATTTCAAAGGTCAGAATGACATAAATGTCAGAACCACACATTAAATAGTCTGCAAATGTGCAATTTGGCTAATGCCTTATCTGAGTTAGGCATTACTGGATTGGTGCAATTTCCATTACAGAAAACATCACCAATAATTGTTTATAACAAAGATACAAGCTCACAAATTTGGATACTAGAGAATATCAATCTCCGAGCTTGACAGGTGTTTTTTTTTATCAACTGTGTTATGATAAAACTCAAGTTGACTTCGTAAGATTTGAAGTACGGTGGTGGAAAGTCGGAATAAATACTGTAAACTATTTCGTTCGACAATGAAGCGATTTTTGCCTATCCACCAGCCTATCAACATCAGTTTGAAGATTTCTGACAATAGCCCATTGCAAGTTGATATAATAGATTGCATCGATTCAGTAATTGATTATGTAATTATTGCATGTTATTAACCCTAGGAAGATGGTAATTCGTAGTCAAGGCACAAAAACATGCAACTAAATGCAGCAAGAAACAGTAAGATTTCTAGTTATTCACCGCCAAAAGTTCATTAATAATAATTTTTTTGTCGTGTCTTGTATTCTTAATTTAGCCACAATGCCTGCAATTTAGAGGGGGAGAGTTTTGTCGATTAATTCGCAAGTAGGACTTGACTAGTGGTTATACTTGACTTTATTTTATCGATTCTAGTAGGAGGAAAAGTACAGTTGGACCAGGTGCATTTGAATATAAAATTTGAAGCTAAATAGTCCAACGGAGTTTGTCCAACGTCCTACCATTTCACTCGTTCACAGCCCTGAAACATTACACATATCGTATTGATTTTAGTCAGGTATTGGTATATTTAATACCATCAACACTCAGTACGTGACCGGTAAGATGCCATGTCGACTCCGAAAAGATCAAAAGCAAAGTTGACTTTGGTGAGAATTAATCTCATGCAGTAAAAGGCCCGGACGAAATACCATAAAGCATGTTGTCCGGCGTGCTAACGACTCTGTAGCTTCACTAATACTGACAAGTGCTTTGTGAGCTTTCACTGATAATTTATACTTCTGCAGCAGAACATATATTCAAAAAGGATGGATTCTGCCATACATATTCATCACAGGCGAATCAACAACACAACTGTTGCAATAACACTATATTTACAGGCTAAGTAGAATGTAGCGTCCGGTATAAAATTGTGAGACGCTTCATTTTCAAAAATTACCATATCATCCACGCAAAATTAAGAAAATTAATTATATTTTTAGGAATTTAAAATTACATTGTTTTGCATCACAAATAAACGAGGAACTCTCACTCATGTTTTCATGAACTTTAGAGCTTCCCATTAAATCTAATGAATTTCAATTATTTTTCAATGTCACGAACGCCTTTTTCCTCTGTTTTTTAAGTAGGATATCTTAACCGCTATACACGAAACAAAATTAACACTTTGCAATTATTCATCTGGGTCGGAAAATATTTCGAATTGCAAAACACATCTGACTGCATTGCCGGTGCTATTAATGGGAGCTGAAAAACTTGTAATGTATCATTAGGTGCAATTTTAACAAAGAACAGGAGAATCATGAATTACACAGTTAATTGGTACCTTCCTTAGAGACAGTAAATATTATGATCTCTTTATCGCGAGTAAGAGTTCAAAAATTGCAAAACAAATCAATAAATGGAGACATACAAATTGCATTGAGCAACCTGAGGCCAGATCTTAAAATATGCGTTGACCCTATCTTGGAAGTGATAATGTACTTTTACAAACGCTTCGTGAAATATCTATATACTTTAAAAATAAATATTTGGTATAATTTTGTTTGGGTTCAGAAGTGGTTATTTCAAATAAAACGGAGACATAATTAAACCTGCTGAGAATATCCATCCTTTCATTCAACACATATTGAACTCTCCATAGTTCTTCCAAAATTCAAAAACAACTGTAAACAATACTACTCTATTCTATCTAATTCATGGAAACAATTTAAATACAATTTGGTAAAAAAAAAAAAATTATATATATTTGTTCTTATTGGTTTGTAACCTTCATTGATTGTGGCAGACATTTTTATTCCATTCATTAATTCTTTTGTTGCTAACATAATTTTTATAAAATTGAGTTCAAATTGGTAGCGTTGATAATCTCAATGCAGGTTATACTTTTAAAAAAATATTATTCCATACAGTTTTATATCGTTAGACAGCATATTTAATTGTCTCGAACATATTTGAGAATTCTATGATATTCAATAAATTATTGATTATCTAAACAAAATTCAAATTATGGGGAAAAAGTTTGAAACTAGTTGGAGAATATGTAAGAAGTTGATTGCAATTCTCTGCTACAGAAAAATTAACGGACTGTTTGACAGCGAATATTTGTTACATAGATACAAATTTGAAATAAAACAAAACATTTTTTCCTAACAAAGATAATCGATTTTGAATCTGGTGGCCGACTTACGATTTATGTATACAAACATATATACATACATATACACACAAAAAACATTCGCATATATATATGTGTGTGTGTGTATGTGTGTGTGTGTGTGTGTGTGTGTGTGTGTGTGTGTGTGTGTGTGTGTGTGGGTGTGTGTGTGTGTTTGTATATATATCAGAAAGGAGATGACAAGGGAATAAATTATTATCTTATGAACAGCATTAGCTTACAGTTCTTTCCACTCCAAGAAGCGGTGGTCTCATAGCTGAGCGCCTTAATAATGCCTGACAGCTTCATCAGAGCCTCACCACTGAGTCAGTCAGTGAAAAATGTACAAGAGAATGTTATGACAAATATTAAATAAGCTCAAAGCTTAAAGGAAAAAGAATGTTAGTCCTTTACTGGAATAAAAATAATGACGAAAAGCATAGGAGAGATGGCGAATTAAAGAGGAAAAAACAACACAACGGGCAGGGTTTTATGAGCCAGGCGGGAATACCATTCCATGGAGTGATATATATATATATATAACGAGCAGAAAATGAAGAAAAGTTTTAATCAACAAACAAATTGACTACCATTAGTCAAATATAGCACATCTGATCTAGTACATGGAGCTTCATCGGAGTGGATACAAATACATAACATAAAAGAAGAGGCGAAGGAAGGGGAAAGAACAGGTCCTTGAGATGAGGACAGAAGGCTTAATAAATTAGAATCATACCATTTTGCAGTGTAAAGTTTGAAGTCGATTGGCAAGTGAATAAACTAGCAAATACACTAGAAAAATAATTGGTAGGTTAATCTTTCTTTAGGGTTACAAGAGTGTATAAACAATAAGAAAATAAAACTAGTACTTAAGTTTAACAGGATCCGCCAATATATATAGAAAAGAATAGTACTTGTGAGTTCGTAAATATAGCTAATTAATATATATCCAAAAACATACCCGTAGGCTTGTTACAATAGTATACTTAGCGAAATTATTCTAAAGACCAACCACCTGTGGTCCGTAATAGAATTGACCCAAGTTCAGCCACCTCTGCAGTTGGTCACTTAAATTTAAAAGCAAAGGCAATCCAAGACCGTTATAGAGTTGATGTAAATAAATAAAACAGTAAATAAAAGTGTGAGGGGAGTAGTCTATGTCATAAGTGGCGCAAGGCCGCTTGTGACATTATACACCATCCCAATATAAATACAAGCAACCGTACGACAGTAAGTAACTAACAGTTAAGGGGAGACTACCGTTAGAGAAGTGCTTGCTAGTACATTTACCTTCAAATTATGATGCTAAATATAACGTCATAAATAGCCAACATAGTACAAAGTGGTGGTTATACTAGACAAACAAGTAAATGTCTAAACGTTCCTGAGTACATTCCGCCTATTAGACATATGAGTAGTCAAAAGCACAAAACCCCAAAATAGTTAAATGATTACAAGTGCTAACACTTGCCAATTGCTAACACGGTTACAGATTCAGGGTCCTACTACAGTTTACTAAATCCTACTTATATATATATATATATATATATATATATATATGTATA
>NC_068986.1:36525127-36526722 GCF_001194135.2 Octopus bimaculoides | reverse complement strand
ATATACATATATATATATATATATGATTAAATCTTTATTGATATAAAAGCTATAAAATGTGCAGTAAATGTGGTTGGTGACATTTCTTTAAAATCATTAAACGATTCGATAATATGATCATCATGAAAGTGATAGTTATCTTTCCTTTCTAGTAAATCGTTCGTTGAATATCAATAAATATTTAAATAAACCACAAAATACATGAGTTTCATATAGAATAGTTAGAAATCAATTCACACGATTAGCAGAGCATTCTGAACTTAAGCATAACAGTGTCTAGAGAATGGAAAGACAATTTCTCCTTGTTAGGTAAAATATAAAAACCTATGAGAAATTAATCAACCTCAATACGCTACCTGTGGATATTTCGTAAACTATACTGATTGTTGGTTTATCCACAATGAGGCTCGTCATAAGACAAGTACCACACTTGTGTGCGTGTGTATATATGTATGTATGCATGCATGCATGTATGTATGCATGTATGTATGTATGTTTGTATGTATGTATATATGTATGTATGTATGTATGTATGTATGTATATATGAGTGTGCATACGTGAAATTGATAGTAATTTTGAAGTTATGCTGGTGATTGGTTTGTAAAAATAAATACATTTTCAAGCCGTTTGTAGACTTCCAGTCGATATTTGATTTTTGGTATACAATTATTCATCAAAATCATACACATAAACATACACAGTCACACATACATACACGTGCATTTTTGTGTGTATTTATCTCAATTTATACTCATAAATCCAGTATACCATTAGTTTTATGTTTTTTATAAGCGTTGAGTAGATTTAGAATACAATTGTAGACAAAATGTTAGATCGAATATACAGTAGTTTCGACACAGTAAGTGTTTTGCAGATAAGTTAATTGACTATGAATTAACTGACTCCAATTTCCATGAGTAAGCAGAGAAATATTGTATGCTGATTCGGAACGAATCAATTACTATCAAGTCTTTGTTCTACCTTCGAAATGTACCATGGGAAATATATATAATTTCCATTTCATGAATCCTTTTTTATTTGATCGGCAAATCTAAGAAAGAAAATACAGTTGAATACACGTATGATTAATGTTCCTATATCTTTAGCGAATTTATGCAGAACAAATTTAGAGCAAAATCAAAAAGGAAACTAAGAATTATAAACAAAAAAAATGATCTTACCAAATATATTCCATAAATTTGCTATACATGAACACACAATTATTTATTCGGTGATACAGGTCATAAAGTTAACATCTAGTGTAGTCTGTAATGCACATTTAAAAACAGGGAAACTTAGCATTCATATGAAATGAACAAAACATGTCCGTTATTATTTGGACGTTCCTTGTTATATTTTCCACGTGACGCTTGTGGTTGTTGAGATCAAATACTCTCGGTATTCACTACATATCCAGATTCATAAAAAAAGACATATAAAAAATTATTTTTACCTCCCAAAATATGCCATAAAGCTTTAGAAAGCCAACATTCAGCAGCTACTACTGCAACTACTGCTGCTGCAGATGATGATGATGATGCTACTCATCCCCCTCCCCCTCCTCCTTCTCCCCCTCCTCCTTCTCCCCCTCCTC
>NC_068986.1:36517512-36524487 GCF_001194135.2 Octopus bimaculoides | reverse complement strand
ATAGTAGTAAATACATTTGACGTCTGCTGACCCCAAGAATGTGAGACCTCTTTTGTTTCCTTATCGCACAGGAATGCCCACTGCTGATCTCCTTACCATTTGCCGAATGTATTGGGTTGGCAACTAAGTTCCCACTCGAAACATTGATCCAACCAAGCTTTCTATTCTGCATCAGCATCGAACGAAACTCTGCACATAGCATTTGAAAGAGATGGAAAGAAGTGGAAATCTGTTGGTGCCAAATCAGGAGAGTACGGCGGGTGTGGCAGCATTTCCCAGCCATGCGTTTGAATGGCTTCCTTGGTCATATCGGCGATATCGGCGATATGTTATAAAGCGACTTCTGCCGCTTTATAACATCGGTTTATGCGGTGAGATCGAAGAATCGGTAGAATGCCGGTAGAAATGCTTTGTGGTAGTTTCTCCGACTCTTCGTGTTATGTGTTCAAAATTAGCCGAAGCCAAATTTGCCGTTAATTATTTCCAGCCAATAAAATGAAGTAACAGACAATTACTTGAGTTGTTGCTATTAAGTAATTCCTTCCCACCAAAATCGTTGTCCATGTGCCCGCGTCAGAAAGCGTTACGAACCTTCAGTCTTTCTGAAACAATTGCTAAAAGAAGATGAATTCAACTGACAACTTTTATAGAATCAAAGGCGATATTTAAAATTTCTTTCGTTACTTACATTACTTCGCTAGTTCGATTGATGGTTTATTTGATATGATTTTATATAAGACACATATTTCAATATAGAAGAAAAAGTCTTTTACTATTAAATTCCAAAATTGACACAACAGAGTGACAAATAGGTTGAAAATATATTTTATTTGGATATTTAAAGGTTGTTTGGCAAGAAATTATATTATGTACCTCCTCCATAAAATTTGTGTATGGTTAAAAGTATTAAATAAATTACTCTGAAAAGATAAAAGGAGTACAAAATTGAGTTTAAAAGCACCGCTAGTCAATAAGGCTATAGTTATTGACCTTTCACAACTTAATGTTTAATTGATAATGAACACACGGTAAAATATATCAAATGATACTCTAAACAGTAAAACAACTGAAAGTTGAAGTTAAATTATATGATAGTATATAGGAAAATAAATGTGTAGATATGGTGAGATAGTACCGTAATGCCCAATTGCTTATGCTAACAGTTAATCGGGTTCTGTTTTTTTTTTGTTTTTGGTTTTTGTCAGCTCAATATCGATCGACCTATGCAGATGTTACTTCTATACGCTAACTGCCTCTCTTGACATATTTACGACATTTACAGTCATTTTATGCTATGAAATATAGATGAATATGTTAGCTGATAGAAAGATATTTTGTGAGATATAAGTATTGAAATGTTACTAGATTGCTCATTAGCTGGATTCCTTTTTCATTACATGTGATAACGAATGAATAGAGAAGTACATACACTGTGTATTTGCTTAATAAAATTTAGCCAATTTGCTTGAAATAATTAAAAAAGCTAAAAAGGTTTCACCAGGTTTATAGATATAATAATCAACTCTATATCCGTTGGGCATTGCTAAAACAATATACATAGTAGTTTTCATTTCAATTGTGTATTTTTAAAGTAAATAATTCAATGATATTGGTGAACGTAATCTTATTGCAATATCACTACATACTGGAATGAGTTCCACGAAATAGTTTCCGGGATAATATAAGTTTTGTATGACACTTGACAATCGCAGTATATGTTCTTTATTATTTGAAACTAGCTTGCAGTTTACATGTATTTATGAAGACTGTCTATGCCTTATATGTATGGATATGTAACGCAAAGATATTAATAAATATAGCATTAGTTTGATGGAGTAGAATGTCTATTTTTGTAGCAGATAGAGTGCGTTGATTGATTGAAATATGTATTGAAATGGATTGAATCTCACCATTCCCTTTATAATACCATATCCAGAACTCTTGTTTGATTAAGCATCGTTAAATGATAGGTATGCAACTGTTTATGGTTTAACGTTGTTGATTAAATTCAGAACTACAGAGTTCATCACAAACCCATTTACAAACATGCATACGCACACGTACACACATATACATGAGTTGCGCGTATTTTGGACTTCAATAACCTTCGGTATTTCTCTTCCCTGCATCTAATTCGATCGTCGTATTATTTTTTGTAGCGTCTTGTACTTTCACTCATAAATTTTTGCTGTGATTTTGTTGATACATCACTTTTAAAGATGTTGCAAACGGGAAAATTGATCTAGGTTCTTCACTATAGTAAGATTAATAATATAACCATATTCATGAATCTAGATGTGGCAGAGGTTGAATTCACCGATCGTCAATTCCGGATCATGTAACTGAACATCCAGAATACCAAGCCTTTTTTTTAATATAATGGTGTTCGCAGTTAGTCATTGTATCATAGTGTAACCAGATATAACCGATGCACTGATATAATTTATATTACCAGAATAGATTAATCTGTAAAATCATAGGAAGGAAAACAAAATAAAGACACCATCGTCAACAATCTTAGATCCTGAATTAAAAATACTTTCATTCTTATATCTAAATGTTTCTGACGGTTTTTAAAACATCTATGATTAAGTGTATACCATTTTTTTAATCTACGCTGAGAATTCCATATTGTATATTGAAATCAAGCTTTGAAATACGATTCTACTTGTAATGAAAACAACATTTTTGATAATTCATAAACGCTTTTAATTGTCAGAAAAAATACATTTGTGCTTGCCGAATGCCATTTTCATATGGCTCTAAAATACATATGTGAAAGGAAAAGTAATTTGATCTGTCATGACTTCATTACTTTTCTCAGTTTTTATGTGTTTCTAGGTTTATTGGCAGTTTAGCAATGTACCTAAAGTGTCTTGCTTATTGCGTTTAAACATATAATCTGAGCGTAGCACTGATTTAACTAGTCTTCAAAGCCATGTATTTATTGATAAATGCCGACGAAAAATACTACTCGACATTTTTCGCCCATGAAATTCCCACGCGCGCGCGTATGTGTGCGTGTGTGTGTATATGTGTGTATGTGTTTTAATTGTACGTAAAGGCATCCCTATTTAATGCTGTAAAAATTACGATAAAATCTTCTTTTCATCGAATATCTGAAACTTGTTCTTCGATATATTACATACTTGAAAGATAATAATAATAATAATAATAATAATAATAATAATAATAATAATAATAATAATAATAATAATAATAATAATAATAATAATAATAAGAAGAAGAAGAAGAAGAAGAAGAAGAATAGAAAAAAGAACATCAGAAAATAGTGATAATATTCCGAGAACGTGCTCTATATGCAGAAATTTTTTTTATTGATTTTACCGTAAAATCATATTAAGATGTGTTTGAGAAGAAATTATATATCTTTCCCTTCCACAGAATTTGATAGCTACTAGTTTCAAACAAACTAAAGAAAGTACGAGAAAATAAAATTCTTGATCTTTTAGGTTGTGATCTTAATTCTTGATTATATTTATGTAGGTGACACGTAGAAAATCGTATCATAGCATATAAATATTCTGTAAGTTGCTGAAAAGATTTGCTCATAATTTTGTTGTGGACATACCAAAAACGGAATTACACTGGGGAAATCCTGTGAGCAAGATTATCAAAAGTAGTTATATAACTGCTTGCTTCAAGACTGCAAAAAACTAATATTTATATATTGGTTGGCAGCCTTCTATCTCATTTTAGGAGAGATGTTACCTATAATCTGAAAATATTGGATTACAGCCATGAGGAAGCACCACCTTTAAGGGTCTAGTCAAACAAGTTGAAACCAGTACTTACATTTTAAAATTCTAGTTAGTACTTATTATTATGTCTCTTTTATCAAATTATTAGGCTACAGAGATGTAAAGAAACTAGTAGAGTTCGTCAAACGGAGGATGGGCAAACACACCCGCTTGTCATATGAATGTAAACTTATATGACAGGCTTTCCTTCTATCAAATTCACTCAGACGTCATTTGTGGTTCCGAGGCTATTGTAGAAGACCCTTGCCTATGGCACTGCGCAGTGGCACTAAACTTGAAACCACGTTGTATCAAAGGCGGCTTCTTAAATAAGCGCACTTGCCACTACCTATTTAGAAAACTATTTCATAATATTGACGGTTGCTGTAAATATTTCCAAAGTATCTACTACAATGTAACTGTATCTAGTGCAATACAATAGTAGATGTAGGGCTGAAACCATCACAAATTTGTCAAATGGATCGGAGTTCAGATGGAGGATGTGAAATGGTTCGATATTGTCAGCTTTAGATTTGGCCTAACCAGAGACGCTGAGATTAAATTAAGACACTCGGATAAACCGATAGATACATACAAAGACACCCTCCCCCACACACACAGACGTATTGCTCATCTGACTTCTGCACAGTTTCTCTACATTTCATTTTCTCATTGTGAAGTGAACTTAACCACGCAGCTACGCTTGCACACATTCTATCCAAAACTAAAATCACTCCGAACAAAAGTGCAAGTACTGTATAAATATAATTGAGCATTTAATCACTGTAATGGTAGGTTATAAAAGAATGACATCAGAATATAAATGGCAATTAAAACTAATAACAACACCACAGAAAAGAAAATGTAAAGTGCTAAACGAAGTCCACAAATACATAAAATAAATATGCAAGAGCAAGCTAAATCATGATATAAAAGTTTATCGATCTTACCGATATGAAATCAGCATATTTTAATACTATCTGCTTGCAAGTGAACAGGGGGTAGACATTTATATAATTCACAAGGGAAGAACGTACTTTATTCCCTCGAGGGCAGTGGTAGCAATATTGATATAGTTGTGATGATATTTACGTTTTAGTAGGTTGCCATTTCATTATAGAATATGTTATTCAGCTATTATTTCTTTACTTTCGATTTCGTTGTCATTATCATATTTGCGTTTCTATAGATATCTAACCTTTATGTTGAAAACAGAATTTAGTATTTGGTTCCATATGAACGAAAGGGATCAATTATCTACAGAAGTTCTAGAGACAAAATACATGCTGAATAAGTGTAGCATTATTAATAGAAGAGTTTGATATAAACGAACATTTATGCGAGCTGAAGAGAATTGAGGAAAACGAAATGAAAGTCTTAGAAAAATAACCAGAAACTCTGGCTGTGTGATGTTGAGCACAAGTGTTAGATCTTCTGTTGACAGGAGCATCACAGTATTCATGTATGCATACAAAGGTTTTATAGATGGAATATATTCGACTGTGTTCTACTTTTATTGAGACAAATTCAAGGAAGAGGACTAAAATTTCCAAAACCAGCCAAAGGGAGTATTTTTTAATTTTCTAGTGCTCTTCAACATTCATCGATGATCAATATTGCACAAAAATCAATCTTTTTCAACAACAATTTACTTCGATATTCATAAATGTTGCAGTTTAGCTCCAGTTCAATTCTGAACATAAATCCTGAAAGGCCTTGGAGATATTAATTGATCATAACGTCGTTTATCTAATCAACATGCATGCAGTCATATATTATGAAATGCTTTAATACATGTTATACTGGAGCGTGTGGTTTAAGAGAGATTTGATTGCTATTTCTAGCAGATTTAGAGACTCTGTAGATGATCCATATTACCTCGTGTTGCTCATAATTTTTAGCTTGTGACGCTTATATATACGTCATATGTGGATACATGTATTTCGTAAATATATTGAAAATAGATATGCTTATTCAAAATTAAAGAAAGTCACATTGTTCTCATTCACTTGATTTATGGAGTCACCATAGCTGTCTGTAATGAATATCTTAAATTTAGTGTAAACATATTTATGTGTAATCAATGTGCAGTTGACAGTGAGTAAATCAACACAAAATTATTAAAACCCAGTTAGCTGGGTTTTAATATTTGGGTTTGACATTATCTTGGTAACAAAACAAATGATTATAACAATTTGAAGACGAAATGAATTATATATGAAAATATAGAGCGATACTTTCTAGTTCATAAATTTTATATGTGATTTATTTACTATGAGTTCTCTGCAGTATTCGCAATGGTTTCTAAAGGGCAAGCTAAGATCTGCGTGGTTGAGGTTACGAATGAGAAGCGATAAATGTATTTTGCCTTCCCAGTGAGCTGAGAAGTATGGTAAATTCCTAAGATGTTGGAGATTGCATTTGGAGATACAATCCAGTATTACTTGATCTGAATATTGTGTATTTAATGCCATTTTCTTTCTCTCTATATATGTGTTAGACTGATTCTTTGTTTAGATGTATTTGCACACATTTTGCAAAAATAGCATGTTGTCATACGGCACTCTCAGTTCTATTTGATTTATATCATACCATTTAATTTCAACTTGGGGTCTCATTATGAAGCCCATCATTTATATAAATTATATGGCCTTTTATATGACACACGTTACAGGAATTCCAGGCAATGATCCTAGAAATTAATAGTTGGTATTTCAGTTGCTAGTAATAGAGTAAGTGATTATAGATGCAACAATATATAACTCGTGGTGACACCTATTGGTAGTTAACCACATATCAGCAGAACTACGACCAAAGTTATTCAAGCTTATAGCAATCTGGTTATTTCGTATTTCAAGGTATAAAATGCACTTTTCTCTTCAACGGTGCAGCTTGAATGAGAATTGGCTGTTATCTGAAGTTCTAAGATGTTATGATTATATCGAGTCCTGCACGATCAAGAAACGAAATGGATTTGTTTGTGAACACATTAAATTTAATATTGCGATGTACGCATCCCGTATAGAGAACACAGTGGTGTAAAATAACAATATGTAATGAGACTTATGAATAGTCTAAATGCTGTCACGACATATTACATGAAACCTAAAACTTTCAGTAAATCAATAGCCCGATGAAATTTTTGAACATACTGATTTGTAAACGAAAGTGTGTATGTATGTGTGTATGTATATATATATATATATATATATAT
>NC_068986.1:36516375-36517364 GCF_001194135.2 Octopus bimaculoides | reverse complement strand
TGTGTGTGTGTGTGTGTGTGTGTGTGTGTGTCTGCGCGTGCGCGTGTAAAAAGCCAATCGTCACACCAAAGTGGTTGTTGAATGTTACTACCAGTTTAACCCCGGACACATTCTCCGCTACCTGTTTAACGGTTCGACATTCCACCCTTCATATGCCATAAGTTGTCAGCATGGTATGCGAATCCCTACGATCCTCCAGCAGGTATCAGAATCGCGAAACTGACTCAGTTTCGAGCCAAATATCTGAACATAAAATGCTCACAAAGAGGTCTGCCAATTTGCATCCTGTGCCATATATTTATTAAATATATGTTATACATTTGCAATAAAATGTTCAAACAATGAAAGCTTTAAGCTTTTGGCTTGTCAGATTTTATGCCTCAATATTGATATTTGAATTAATTGCATATATAAGGGATTTGTCTACATAGCAAAAACGTCCAAATATTTCTTCAAAGTAAATCTCCATTAATATCTGATTTATTGTACTTGTGAGACTACATCTGTTTGTTCCTTCCTTTAATGGCGCTCCCAAAATATTCTCACATAAAATTTTGTTGCATGACCTTTTTTTAAATATGATATATTACGATGAGGTTTCAGGAGGGTTTCTTCCCTATTTCTAATAGACTTAGTAATATCTCAGGGACCCTCACCAATGGCACCCCACAATTCATTATTTTCTTTTTCATACTAGATCTTTGCACATATTTTGTGACGTTCATCTCTTTACATAGATGGGATGAGCTACATTACAAGTTATTTATTCCGATACATATGTATGTGTGTGTGTGTATGTGTGTGTGTGTGTGTGTGTTCATATGAAAAGGAGCTAGTAATCCAAGCGAAATACTCTCTTTAGATAAAGATACACTAAGCTGACAAATATTTCCCGTGGTAGGTCTGGGAATCTGGGTAATCTAAACTCAGCAAGTTGTCACCATATATATATATATATATATATATATATATATATATATATATATATA
>NC_068986.1:36514344-36516178 GCF_001194135.2 Octopus bimaculoides | reverse complement strand
TATATATGTATATATATATATACGTATATATATATCTGTGTGTTTGTGTATGTATGTATACACATATATATATACATGCATAGTTGTAGTAGTTACAGTTGGAGATGATTGTTTGACTAAAAAACACATGCACTATATATATATATATATATATATATATATATATCATCTCATGTATGTACATTCATTCAGTAATCACCCTGGAAATACATCATCAGATGCAATTTTATGACCGAGCATCAGAAAAAAAAAGAGAAAAAAGAAGGAAATCAATGAAATCGAGAAACACACGTAGGCGTAATAAGATTTTGTTTTTAGAAGTCACTTTTTCATGTTTCCAATAAAAATAAATGAGTATTTTGAAAATCTATCATCAGATGTCAATGAAATATAGTAAATGCCAATTATTTCATTTCTTCATTATAAATAACATTCTCTATAAACTATACTAATGATATTTTATTTGGTATACGTTCTAATAAACAAAGTTGTTTTCTGTTCACTTATTTTTAAAAGTATTTTCTGGTTTTAATTTTTTTGAGATCAGCCATTATGGGTCAGTGCAGTCAAGGTCTTTCTCTACTCAGTCTCCTCTTATAGACAGTTACTCTATACCCAATTTACTAGTAATGTCTTGACAATATTTATGACTATGCCTACCCATGAGCTGTCAACTCACTCTTGCCCTTCATACCAAACAGACACAGTCCTCTAGTCTTAGATTTTTCATTGGATAAAACGATAAATAAATTAGAAATGAACCACCATCCTTTACAAGCTATTACCCCAGTGGGCATCATGCCTTTCTAGGAAGTGTTGTCTATTCTTAGCTACAATAGCGATAACATGGATTTCTTCCTTCTTCATGGTCTGTGAAAATATTTGAGAATAATTATATTAATGTGTCCAAATGATTAAAATTCTATTTATTTGTGCAGCTGATGATAGCTCTGCATTGAAATTGATATATAATGATTGCATTTTTCAGTTAAATGGAGCCGCTTGAAACGGTCGTACTGCATCACTTTTGATATCCTGTTGCTTATACACATATATATGTGTGTGCATGTGTGTGTGTACATATGTGTATATATATATATATATATATATATATATGTGTGTGTGTGTGGGTGTGTGTGTGTGTGTGTGTATACATATGTATATGTGTGTGTGTATGTATATATGGATGTATGGATATACGCATGTATGCGTGTATGTATGTATGATGTTTTTCCTTAAACTTTCCTGTCAGTATATAGCGAATTGTATAGAATAATATAAATAAAATATGTCGGGAAATTGATACTCCCAATGAGTTATCCGAATATATCAAACATATATACATTATTCTGGCTTCTAGATTTGTCATGGCATCCTTTATGAATATTAAATGATCACAGTTAGTTTCCCGTGCTTCTACTTCTAACTATATACACGTTGCTATGTTACCGCTTACGTATTTAACAATAAAATCAATAGTATACATTAAGGATACGACAAACAGTATCACTGCTTATGATTTTATATTTGTGAAAATGTAAATTATAAGATATTCTTTATCCATAAATTTTATATTATGTACAGTTTTCACTATGATACGTTTCACAATACACGGACGGATTTTTCATATGTATAATTTCCTCAATGTGACAGTGAAATAGATTAAACCAGAAGCAAATACATACAGCTTACGATTGTTGATACACACACACACACACACACACACACATTTAAACAGTAAAAATGTTGCCACATCAAATTGGTGACTGACTTTATTGCCTACTTTATCTTTTCTTGAGATATTACAAACTATACATATATATATATATATATA
>NC_068986.1:36512497-36513964 GCF_001194135.2 Octopus bimaculoides | reverse complement strand
ATATATATATATATATATATATATATATATATATATATATATATATATATAAATATATAGAGATTATTAATAATTAATGAACATATGATATTGGTTAAAATTTGGTTAACGGCCAGCAATTTCGAGAAAGTCGTGGGCGATTAAGTTGAGTGCATTGATCCTAGTGTTGAATTGGTATCAAGCCAGAAAGAACGACAAGCAAAGTCGCCCTAAGCGTTATTTGAATTCAGAGCGTTAAGACGGACAAAATGCCGCTAAGCATTTTGCCAGTTCGCAGCATGTATGACCGTATAATATTAATAAATTTAAGGCGTCCAGCTGATAGAATCGTTAGCATCCCGGACAAAATGCTTAGCGGCATTTCGTCCGACTTTACGTTCTGAATTCAAATTCATCCAAATTCGACTTTGCTTCTCATTCACCGGGGACGATAAAATCAGTACCAGTTGCACATTGTGGTCGATATGGTCGACATACTCCCTCCCTCGAGATTAATGACATTGTTGCCAAAATGAGAAATCAACATCAGTAGAGTTTATGTACATTTCCTCATGTAGGTGAGACGTATATAATTAAGAGGCATATAATTAATTTCCATTCTAAAACGCTGTAAAGATTTGTGTGGTTTTTGGTACAATACCTGTCTTTCGAAGGTAATATCTCGATACATATCTTGCATTAATAGTCTAACTATAGAACTTTAGACCCTTTTCTGGACTTCAATTGCAATCAGTAATGTGAAATGCCATTCAAAATTCTTAGATGTAGTCACTTAATTATTGAACACCAATACCTTATTTCTATGGAACTTCATGAAAATAACTGATAATGATTGTCGCGTCACTTGAACTTAGAATATTAAGGGCATATACTTATTACGATAATATATTTTGTTCCAACGCCCTACTGACTCTTCTATGGTTATATGTCATATATATGGCTACAATTAAAAAGTAAGTCTCCTTTCATGAATCCGATATTCAACTCTCCTGAAAACAAATGACATAAATTCTAAAACAGTATCGATACTTAATGTGCTGTAATATATTTAAGTATACTTAAACGCTTTTGCTGCAAGAGAGGTACCTTATTAACGTCAAGGACAATCGTTGTCGGTTATGCTTAGTGATGCATTCCTTCAACACAGTCTATGCTTTTTGTCATTCTAGGATGTGAGGCATTGTATATTAAAACGTTATATATGCATTATATTACCCAACCGTAAACTAAAATAAATCATAAGTTAACGTTGACTATAGGTTATCTACTTTATATTTATGATTACAAAAGTGAGTATTATACACACGCGCGCACGCACAAGAATATATGATATTCTACATGTGTGTGAGTGTGGAGATATAAGTCTGTGCACACATAGCATGTTACGAATGAAATCCTTTTCTCACTACGTATGCATGTATGTATGAATGCATGTATATATCCACTTATATATATATATATATATAT
>NC_068986.1:36507371-36512303 GCF_001194135.2 Octopus bimaculoides | reverse complement strand
AGAGAGAGAGAGAGAGAGAGAGAGAGAGAGAGAGAGAGAGAGAGAGAGAGAGAGAGACAGAGACAGACAGAAAGAAAAAGAATGCGTATATGCATATTCTATTTCTATGCGTATGTTCGTATTTTTAGTATTGTGAGTGTCCTTTTGTCCTTCAATGCATTTGTTCATGTGCAGCAGCAAAAAATATATCTCGATATTTTTTTCCCTAAAACTACCAATAAATACTGTCTTCTGACATTGTGATTGAAATGTGAAAAAATGTTATGGAAGACAGTAAAAACTAATTCTGAGCATAAAAACGACAAAGAAAAACTTTTGTATGACAGAACTGATCACAAAAATATAGTGAGCTCAACTTTAGGAAGCTTAAAGTGTCATTATATCGATATTTCATTTTCTTTTATGAACCTTATCGTTCACTAATGTAATGCATCTATTGAATAATGGAGATGAAAACACGCTGCAATCCTGGATACTATGACATCGATTGCTACTCCTATCAAATTATATAAACTGCAAAAAACCGTCCATTCACTCAGTCAAAGAGAAATTCACAAATACATTTTATTATTTCTACGTTTTTCATTCGTTTCTTGTCAGGTGAATCAGAGAAAGACATTTTCATGGAACTAAAGATTTCATAAATTGTAGTGTGATTCATATAAAACTTGATTCATATAAAATAGCAAGGTTATTTGCCTTGCAGTGAAAAACTTACCCAATGTACATGTACTATTTATTAGCTCTTCTTTTGAACAAATATGAGCCCATCTTCGTTTATTCTGTAGCTGGCCTCGATATCCACATGAATCAATTTCGCCTCAGTTACATAGATAATATACTCTGAAAAATATGAACGTCTCACTTCACTAGTGTGACGTTCCAGTCCTACTCTTCACTAGATTCTATATACGAATTTTATCTATTTAACTTTATCTATTCATCTATTTAACTTTCTTAGCATTTCATACTGGAGTTCATATTTTCAACTCTAGAAACAAGTACAGTCTTCAGTTAACTTCATTTCACAATCACCAGCATTTTCCGTTTATTCTGCTGAGAAACTTTCTTTGGTTTAGTCTGATTCCTTTACAAACAAAAATTGTAGGATCGCTATCGGGTTCCAATTGAAAAGAAGTGCAGTCATATTTTCACGAAATATATATGTAAACGTTATCTTCATTATTTTTATCTTCAACTCTGACTTCTAGATCAGATGGAAAATTTTGCTGCAGAATATTAATCTCACCATATTTTCTAGTGCTTGAAGGTAGCAAACTATATTTACAAAACATCGTATTTATAGTCAGATTCGATTTCATATCAAACACAAAAGGGAATCGAAATATGTTCCCATAATATCAAACTAATAGAAAGCGTAAAAGTAACTGAATTGTGCAAGAATTCAGTTCATAAATATTTAGTTGTCCATCGACCTTAGCCGCATATGCTGGAGATTCATATATGAGTAGTATCGATAGCTGCTATCTCAGATGCGAAAACAGAGCTTGACTGGTATTTATTTTATCCACCTCAGTAGAATGAAAGGTAAAGTTAAATTAGTTAGATATGAGAAGGTTTAAATAAAAAAATGTACAGGTACATTTCTAAACATTGCTTTGAAAGTTTGGCACAAGGTCAGTAAGTTCGAGGGTGAATCGGTCCCATTAATCAACTGGTATTTATTTTATCCACCCGAAAAGATGGAAGGCACAGACAGCTTCGGTGACATTTGGACTTAAAACGTAAATATGGATGAAATGCATGCAAACCATTCTTCCAGTTCACCACCGTTTCTTACGACAGGAAATGTGTTAAAATGTCATACGCACACACACGCACACACACACGCACACACGCACATACACACACACACACACTCTCTCTCTCTCTCTCTCTCTCACATACACACACACACACACACACACACACACACACACACACAATCAGAATTCTCGATCACATTAGCGACCATGTGATAACATCATGCTGAAGAAAATTAAACAATTTAAGATGCGTTATAAAGATCTGTGAATAAATGAATACCCTTTGTGATTTTTTTAATATTTATCTATGCCTTTTATTAAGTTGTATGCCTTTTATTAAGTTGTATGCCTTTTATTAAGAAGTATTGTAATTTGCTTTAATTTTTTATTGTTCTAATCCATGATCTTAGACAAATTCTAGCAGAAAATAAACAAGGCATAACATTCTGACACTTAAGCATTTTATGCCACTCCACATTAAAATTTCTTAAAGAAATAAAAAATTTAGATATTTTAGATGACGTGAAACGAAATATTTCATGCGTTTGATATTAGTGTATTATGTTTCTTGAAGCTGACTCTAAAGGGACAAATTGGGTATCAAAAGAATTTTGATCCCGCCGTCAACTACGAATGACTTCAATCAACATTTATATAATAAAGATCTAACTATAAAATTCATACAGCTTAATGTCCTATAAGTTATACCCAAATGTCTAGTAAATGAAGATGTTGGATAATGTAGCTCATTAGACACTAGGTATTAAAAAGAGACAGGTTGGACATGGTTGAAGCATTTTTCGTCATACGTTTTCTCTGTCATATTTAACGTCCAAAATAACAATGAAAACTCTCTCATATCTCATATTTCTGACTTTGATGCTGTATCGTGCAGACATTCCTGAAAGTTCTTTGATAACAGAGCTGGTTGATCAAGGCCTAAACATGATAGAAAAGTCAACAACAATCGGCGACAATTTACTAATAACAATTTCTGTGAAAAAATAAGGCAAACATTGAAGTTTGGGTATATATTATTGGTACTAATGATACCAGACTTTAAAAAATGAACCACCGCACTGTATAGTGTAAAACAACTGGCTGAAATATGGTGAATGGTTTTTATTGTCCATTATAGTGGTTCTAATGAACCAGTTATCCGGTTATCAATGATTGTTTTTTCATGTTGCGTATGTGGCGAAAGTGTTTCATACACAAGCTTTCATATTTGTTGATGTATTTTTCTGAATTGCTGTAAATACTGGCATCTTGTCTATATATGTGTTCTATATATGTTTACTTTTTATTCTTTATTTGATTTGGTCCACTTGTAGTTTTATTGCCTTCGTATGAATGTTTCATTTGTGCCTTCAAAGGAAATAAAATGCCATGTTTGAAAGTTGGAATTTATGATTATAATGTTTATCCTCGTTCTGCTCCAAATATTCACTTGACGAAATAGCGTATTATTACTCAGGCACTGAAAATGAGCGTGCATATGTACAATTTGTAGACTCTATATCAAAGTTCAATGAAAGCAAACATATACCTATTTAACAACGTTTTATGCGCGTAATCTTGAATGTGGAGAGATGAATAAATATATCATTGCCTACATAACAAAGAGATATAGCATTCTGTCATGCATTTTGTCGTAGAAAAGCTCATTCATTTTATAAAATATATATGCATCAATTGATGTCTTCGTCAATAGTTGTGAGCAGTACAGATGTCCAACCTTGTCTCCAGTAGTTAAGGGACATAGCCATGTGCAAAAATAGTAGAACACATTTATACCCAAAATAATTTGCATAATTCAAACAAGATTGAGCTAAGAGAATAACTCAGTGGCCTATGACATGTATTCGAATGACAAATACAGGATTATCAAATATTATACAACATAAATTCGTGATATATCAAAATATCCTCGTCTCTGGATATGTAACAATTACCAAATGGTAGTTACGTTTACCTCCATATGAGAAGGAGAGATATTCTCAAGCATCAAGAACACTCCAAAGTTGACATTGCCATTAACGAAAAGGAAAAAAATATTGTCAGGAGATGTGCAGGCTGTCACAGTTACAATTGTGTGTCTAAATAGCTATCTTCATCACATCAACAGTATTAAAATACTTAATTGCGTTGCGTTTCTGTCCATGCATGTAGTAAACGCGCCTGGTTTAGAGGTTAAGTTATTCAGCTGACGATCGTAGGTTGTGTGTTGTGTCCTTGAGCAAGACACTGCATTTCACGTTGCTCCATTCCCCTCACCGGACAAAAATGAGTGACAAGCCGGCCTTGTCACATTCTGTATCACGCGCAATCTCCTTGGAAAATATATGTTAAGGGTACGCATGTTTGGAGCGTTAAGCCGCCTGCACGTTAATTTCAAGAGCTGGCCATTCTGTTTATCGGATCACCCGGAACACACGCCGTCATAACCGACAGACTGCATATACTGTTTTGTTTTTAGGTATGTTTATACTACAATGAGTTTTTGGACTTGCCTGTAAGAGAAATTTCATACTATATAGACTTTAAATAAAATCTTCGTCTCGGATAATCCTCGTTGGGTATAAATAATACAGCGTCTGAGTTTACCGTCAATGAAAATGACGAGTATACTGCGAAAAATAATATTCAACATAAACAAATGTAAACCTATTGTATCTCGTATGATATTTATAAACGAGCTGACGAAAACAGTCAATTAATGACAATATATGGAAAGAAGGGAAAATATATTACCAAATTTAAAATATTTGTCGTTAATTATTCAGTAAAAATAATACATCTTTTCTATTTATTCCATAATGCAGTAATTGGGCTCTCACCAAAGACATAAATTTTCTGCATCGTTTTTATTTATAGTTCCTTAACTTCATTTCTTCTTTTTAAAGAAACATTATGATATGAGAACTTATTCCGTTTAGTTTCCATTTATGTCATAGGAATACGAATCGCATTATTAAATATAGTTTGGCTACATATATAAAGAAGAATAGACGTGTAAGTATGTATGTATGTATGTATGTATGTATGTATGTATGTATGTATGTATGTATGTATCTGTCTGTCTCTCTCTCTCTCTCTCTCTCTCTCTCTCTGTCGCACTCTCTCTCTCTTTATGTCACTATATATATATATATATATATATATA
>NC_068986.1:36505548-36506838 GCF_001194135.2 Octopus bimaculoides | reverse complement strand
TATATATATATATATATATATGTACAGACACACAGACACATTTAACCATACACACAGACATAATTTTACTAATCTGGTTTCTAAAATTAGTTGTCTTGTTATCATCGTTTGTTAACTTATATAACAAGGCCTTTTCTATGTTTTGTAGATTGCCTGTATTATAGTTCATTTGATCCACAACATCCACATATTTGGTTCGAATTATATGACACTCTTTCGCATTAATTTGCGTATAGACACATGCCCAAGTGAGTAAAGTAGTCAGTTAATAAATCATTTATTTTCTGGCAGTTTGTTGTTTATATGCGAAACAAGTTATCTTGCTATATATCGGAAATAAATTCCGTGTCATGCGTAGCAATCTGGCGCCTTATTCACGAAGCCATCTATAACACATTAGACTTCACACTAAGAAACATGTTTGATCAACGGTTGAAAATTCCACTGGTGTCTCTATGGAATTCATAATATTTGCATACATATTCATAGAGATATGGATATTCGTAGGAAAACATTTGTGATTATGGTGTTCGTATCGTCGTATGAAGAATCAAATGTATATACACGTTGGTATTTAAACATTTACATATTTCTCTGCGTAAAGTAAGTTATATATCGATATTTCATATTCAGATATGCATATCCTATAAATTTATCGACACAATTTATGTGAAGAGCAATTTTAAAAACTCGTCGAGACATATATTCTACTATAATTCGATCTGTTTTCCAGAGAATCTTATATCCAGTCACTTATTCAAATCTGAGTCATACCCATGGAGAAATTTTTTGTTATCACTAAATTTATTGTGTACACATTTGACTAATGAGTTTCACATACGTTTCCAACAGCCTTGTGTATAGAGTGAAGATTTCAGAAATAAATTGGAATAGCGTTTATCTTCAGTGTCATTATTTATACATGTTATTATTTGTCTGTAAATTTCACCGCTTCAGATGCACATTTTATAAACTGTATATACACTTCTCACTAAACACCTTCGCGGAGTAAAAATCAATTTGCTTCTTGTCATAAATCACTACAATTTAGGAAATTTTTTGCTGGAAGAAATTCAGTCCATAATATAAGTGTGTTAAAATTTTTCGCTGTGATTTATCAAAGGGGCACCACAAGGATATATACATATATAAAAAAAGATGTATGTATATGCAATTAATTATAGTTATGTAGACATACATATCAACGTATGTATGTCTATATAACTATAAATAAATGCATAAACATACATCTCTTTCTCTCGCTTTCTATATATATATATATATATATAT
>NC_068986.1:36503211-36504386 GCF_001194135.2 Octopus bimaculoides | reverse complement strand
ATATATATATATATATATATAATATCAATTGGACATGACCGATCGTCGTATTCTTTCTTGTCTTGAGCTTTTTGTAATGGAATTCCCCCGCTATTAAAACAACCAGTTGATCACGCAGCCGGCATATAACATTTCGCTAGCAACAGGATGACAGTCAGCCAAAGCAATTCATACATACATACATACATAACCTCTCTCTCCTTTTCTCTTTCAGTCACTCGCACATTCACTCACTACAACAAGCGTATAACAAAATTTCAGTTAACTCTCTCTCGGCCATACATAGATACATACATCTATGTATACATACATACATGCATGCATACATGCATGCATACATACATACATACATACCTACCTACATAACAACCAGCGTGTGTGTGTGTGTCTGTGTGTGTGTCACTGAAGCAATTCATACACACATGCATACATTACCTCTCTCTCTCTCGCTCTCGCGTTTTCTCTGTCAATCACTCACACATGCTTTCACTACAAAAGTGAATAAAAAAAATTCAGTTATCTCTCTCTCTTCCTTTTTTTTTCTCTCTCTCTCTCAGGTACACACACACACACACACACACACACACACACACACAAACACACACACATACACACTCTTTGTCCCTCTCTCTCCCTCTCTCTCACACACGCACGCACGCACGCACATCAATTCCTCCGCTTCAGCCCAATACAATCGTGGTCTCTCTGTCACTTTCGTTTTCACGCCGACTTCAAAAGATCCCCTTTCCACCCAACTCCAGATTAAAAAATAAAAAAAATTACGCAAGCCAACGATTATCTTCAAACATGTAAATAAACACACGTTGTCAATAAGTGGTTTGTAAGTGACAGTCATGTGTTCCCATATCGAAAGATCGCCCAATGTTTTAATGATTAAACGGATGTCCAATAGAATAGCTCTCAGAAACAGACTATGTACACATTCTTTCTTCACAACTCCTGAAGCTGTTTTCTGACAAAAGGGTGCGGTCAGGAAATTTACATACAGTTGGAGGCTCCAGTCGAAACAGGAGACCCGAAATGATAAAGTTCAGAAACGCTGTTATAGAGTATGCCTAACCGAAAACGATCACAGCCACATCATTCAAACAGACCGAGTGAAACCGGGCTTAGCTGCTAGTATATATATATATATATATATATATATGTATATA
>NC_068986.1:36490366-36502978 GCF_001194135.2 Octopus bimaculoides | reverse complement strand
ATATATATATATATATATATATAGGGTATTGGTTCCGGCGACAACTGACAAAGCCTGTACATCTAAGAGATAGATAGGCTTTGCCAGTCTTAATTGCCGAAATCATAAGACCTGCTAAATGACACATGGAACGAAGTAAGATTCGCTACAAGCAACAAGTGTTCCATTTTAAAATCAACAATTTGTTAATATGCACAGAAAATATTTTGAATCTCTTGTGTCGTATTTCAGAGTTGTCTCTGTCGCTGTCGTTGTTTATTCACCAAGTTTTTACAGGTGAAATTTAGCTTCCAGGTCTAGTCTGTCTTACACTTATTGGTGTTCCAACCGCAGCCATCCCATTAATTCTATTTAACATAAAACCTTTTATTCAATGGTTCTCAAAAATGTACAGCATATTATTTGTTTCGTTCATTAATAAAAGAACTATTTTCAAAATTTTTGACAAGTCATTCACATTGTGCATCACAAGAAGGCATCATGAAATATTGGTTATATTTGGAGAATTATATAGGAAAATGTTGCATACATATAATTCTCTCGAGAATAATACTAGCCTTCGCCATTACACAACGTCAAGGACATATCGACAAATTCGCCCTCCCAACATACGCGCACATACATACATACATGTGTATATATACAGAGAGAGAGAGAGACGAGAGGGAGAGGGATAGAGATCTAGATAGATAGATAGATAGATAGATAGATAGAAACACACACATACAGATGCCCATATATGACGAGATTCCGCACAGTTTCATCTATCAAATTTTCTTTATGGTATCGTTCTGTCTAATGCTATTTGAAAACAAAAAAGAAAAACATTTATATTCTACCGCACTGTGAAATTGAACTGGAACCCCATGGCTGCACAATAACTGCTTAACCCTGGAGATGCATTTGCGTCAAGTTTTTTACAAAATTTCGGTTAAATAATAATCATTTCAATATTTGTAACTGTGAAGTACACATACACGATCGACACTTAGTATGAATCATTCAAACCGAATTTAAAATTGGAAAAATTCCTTCTGCACACCACCTATCTAATATGAAGTTCAAGTGATTTATTCTTTTTTTTTTTTTGAAGCCTCCAATTTTCTTGGCATATTCAAACATTTCGAAGCCATATTTAAAAAAAAAAAGAGAGAGAAAGAATGTGAAAACTACACCTTCAAGGAAGACGCATGCATATATCAGAGGATATAAATCGGACATCCTGTAGTTTATATTTTTAATCATGAATGCCATAAATAATCATGTTTCGTTTCGACATGTTTACAAACTGATGGTTGAAATCATAAATGATCATAATTAAATATTTAAATTAAAATTGTGCTGGAGTAATAGACCGTTTGAAAGCTGGAGGAATATATTTACTTTTATTTACTTTCATCCTGTACAATTTGGCGTCAAATCGCAGGTGCTTTGATCAAATAAATGTTGTAGTTGCAGGGGTGTGATCAAATAAGTGTTGCAGTCATGATTGAAATACAGGTGTAGTAAACTTGACTGCAAATCAATATCGCATGATAAACTTCATTACTCTCAAGTAACTGGTAATCTTTAGATAATATCAGAAAATATCTTTTATTCGCAACCCTCATAAATGAGCGTATAAACACTGAAATGGCAGCGGAATGTTTTCGTTTTCCTTGAATTAGCAGTAAAACCTGTCGAAACTAAGAATGTCGATTTTCTTCGGCTAAAGTTTATTTCTATTTGAGACTTCTTAAACTACCTGCATGTTCTTATAGAATCGACAGAGCGTCGGATACACATTTTTAATGTATGTTCGTGCTCTTGACACTGCGTAGTCAAATCCTAGTGGCATTTGCCGTGCATTTACTGTTTTCGGAATCGAGGAAATATGGATTCCCACATTATTGCCTAGTGCCTAATTTAAAAATCATATTTAGCGAGATGTCTTTCGTTCTGAGTTCCGTTTCGACAAATTCGACATAAGTTTTCGTATTCCTTGCTTAATAAAATACGTGAGTCTCGGAGTATTGATACCAATATGATAGATTGCTTCATCACCAAATTCGTGGCCTTCAGCATAGATATCGATTTATTATTTAAGGATTCAGAGAAAACGCTTTTCCACAATACGGTCAAAGCTAAATTTAACCACGATTATAGCGTTAATACACGGATATTGTAAATATAACGATTAATTCAATAAACTACTTATTTAATTGGCTTTGTAAAATTATCAAAAATGAATATATGAAGGAGCCAGCTCTAATAGGATTGTTGACGGGAAACCTTAGGCGTAGAGACCACGTTAATGACTATTCTCATCAAACATTCAACCAAACCACAATATCTATTATTTATTATCATAAATTCTTTTGAAGATTCTCGTAGCTAATATTTGCACGTCTATAGATACACAGTGAGGAAGGGAATAGCCTATGGTCTTTTAAGCGTCCCGAGATGATAAGCGATAAGGCAGTTGTCCTCAGATCACAAATGCTATCAAATAATTGCAAAAGTAGTATTAGATAAAGGTACCCAAAGAGTAGCAGTGTTAAACGAAGCTTCAGTTTAAAGTATACAAGGTGAATTCATTCATACCCCCACTAAATTGTACGTACCTTCCCTTAAGACATTAAAACAAATATTTCCCTTCAAGCTATAAATGGTAGTTGATTTATTTCATAGGTCTCAAGGTCCAATGTAAAATCTTCACATTGGAAACGTTACACTTTCAGAAAATGTATCTTCTTGATATACACAGCACGGTCTTTAGATAAATTATACGAAATTTTTTTAATTTGAGAATTACAAAACAAAAATTGATTTAAATATTTTTAACAGTTCAATAAGATTTATAAAAGTGCAGACATCTTTTACTTTTTATGAAACACATTTGTATAATTCTGCATTTTTCGCTCTTCGATATCTTTCAAAGTTCTTAAATTATCAATTTTTTTCTAAAATAAAACACTCTTTGTACTACTTTCTTCCCTGAAAGCTTTCTATTTAAAATTATTTCGATAAATGTTTGTTTAAGAAAATGGTGATTTCTTAAAGACTAATCGCAAACATACACACGCAGCACACCCTCTCAGCTTATGTATGTATGTATGTATGTATGTATGTATGTATATATAAATTTATATATTTATACACACACACACACACACACGCACACACAGACCCACACACACACACACACACACACACACACACACACACACACACACACACACACACACACACACACACACACACACACACATATATATATATATACATATATATATATAATATATGGAGTTTAGTTCACTTCTGATCTATATGTATATGTACGCTGAGTAAGCGCTATAGTTGGTTCCGTTAGCTTCCAAGATCACTATCTATCTATTTATCTATCTATCTATCTATCTATCTATCTATCTATCTATCTATCTATCTATCTTTCTGTTTGTCTGTCTGACAATGCGTGTGTGTGTGTGTCCGCGCTGGTGATTGTGTGTGTGTGCGTGTGTGTGTTCAATAAATCTACTAGTTGTTATACTGAAAATTTAAAACCGCATCAGAATAAATAGATCTACATTGAGCCTCCAGACGCATGCTATTTAGCTGATTCAATTTCTTTTTACTTTGCTATCTTTTAGTATTTATATAACCTCTCCACATCATTAAACTTATTTTAACTGTCTTGAGAACCTCTCTCAGCTGGGTATTTTCAGTGAGAAATTTAATGCAGCAACTTCTTTCTTGTGAAACAAGACACTGTAAACTATTTGATATTTTATTAATCCCATTCATTTATTTAATCATACAGTGTTTAATTTTATTCCCCACTTTCACTGCATTTTCCACTGAGATATCAGCTTCTCGCCACTTTCTCACTCCATTCACAAACCATATCGCAGCTGACCTCTGCTTCTAATTTCAATCTTAAATAACAGGTTTTTTTTTATCTTGAATGTACAACACATAATAATTCTGGAGTCACAAACACACTAGTGCCAGTGCTGTTAAATCGTGCGTAATAAATGTGCATATCAATGACAGTCCCTGAAGATGGGAAATAGCTATCATCAGATCGTTTGTTGAATGTCTGAATTAATTCACATGGTAGACTCAGAATCAACACGCACTCAAACACACGCACACACACACACACACACACACACACACACGTGCACACTCACACACACAAACACGTGCACACACACACAAACACGTGAACACACACCCAACGCATACGTATGTATAGAATTTTGTTACACTACCAAATGCCTCTCTCACTCACTCTCTTTCTTAGTTGTTTCCCATTTTTTAAAAAAAAGTTTCCCGATATTTCAAACACAAGAGTTAAACAGTTACTTCGGAAGCTGAATTAAAAAAAAAAAGTTCTGTCATCTATTTCATTTAATTATCTTAAGTTAATTAGGTATATTTTACACATTCATTTGTAGTTGAAAACCGTTTACCTGACATTCAGTCTAATCTATGGGTATTTTAATTTGCATTTTAGTGCTTTGTGTCATTCCAACTTTTTCGTCATTTTACGTATTTCATTGTTTAAACACTCTGAATTACATTAACGCAGTTTTAAATTTTTCCTTAGCCTAACCACTTCACAGTTTTCCATTTCTAATTGATTCCTAACTTAAAAAAAAGCCTTGTGTCCGCTTCCGACCTTTGCAAGAAGGGGCTATCATAGCATTAGCTTTCCTGCATCATCTAACTTTTGAGAAAATCATTAGTTACATTGCTTCATTTATTTAACTGTATATAAATTATAGCCGTGTCCTATAAACACTTTACTATATCCATTCTTGCTCTTATATTTCTGTTGCATACACTATATCTATACATACAAAAGCGGAAGGACGTTTAATTAACTTTTATGCTGAAATGTATCGTAAATGAAAGAGATAACAAATTTGTCGAGATTCTTCTCTCCTCTCATTCTTCCCTTTTTCTTTTCTCTGTACCCTATCCTTTGTCTCTGTCTTTCTGTTTGTGTATCAGTCTGTCTGTGTGTGTGTCTGTCTGTGTGTGTGTGTGTGTGTGTGTGTGTGTGTGTGTTGCTCTCTCTCTCTCTCTCTCTTTCTTTCTTTCTCTCTCTCTCTCTCTATATATATATATATATACCTGGCCATCAGCCAGGTAACATCCACCCCCGGTGGTATCTCCCTCCACCTTCACCCTGGAAGCACGTTTTCCGAGGTAAGAAGGTAGGAGGATTATACTCTCTGTTGCTAACTAGGCCACAATATATTACATAGCCTTCTCTTCGGTGGGAAATCTCACATTCACTGTTGCGAGTATGGTTCCCCCTGGCCAGGTATGTTTTATCTGACTAGATGAGAGCCAAACACTCTTCGATTTCTCTTCTTTCACTCATGTTGATGGCTTTTACCTTTCTGCTAAAACTTTTGAATGTTATCGTTTTCGTGGTTACACTCTCAGCCACTTCAAAGGGAGGGGGACAATCTTATTGCCTGCCCCTCCCCATACACCATACTTTCGTATTTCTTTAATTCATTCGTTATCAATTCCCAATTTTTCCTTTCTAAACCGGCCGCAGCCGCAAAATTCTTCTTTTCACACGTCGCCTTTCTCTTCCTCAGTTCCTCCTCCATTCTATTCACACATTCTAGGAGCTCGGTCTCCGATGAATAGGCAATCTCTCCGACGAAGAGGCAATCTCTTCGAAGGTCTTCCTGATTATTGGCAAAAGCTTCCCTCCCTGAATCAAGGGGGGACAACGACGACAATTCCGCTCGCACTGGAGAAACGAAGTGTTTTTAAAAAGTCAACAGATTTAACAAATGCAGCAACGTGAGACAACAAGTAACTAAGCTTACCAACATTCGAACTTTGAAACACAATATCCGAATTCAAAAAAGGACAAATCACGAATCCCAGAAACGCGGTTCAAGTTGAATTTTCTACCCATAACAACCACGAGATGCACGTACATTTCGGTTTTCATGACAACAGTTTCCGACTGCCACCCACAGCTTTCAACGCAGCTGCGATTTGGCGTCTCGTTTCAGAGAAAGTTGAAAGGCAATCTGCAATTTGGGTCTCAGTTATAAACCAGCATGTCTTAGAATATTTACACATAAATCCCCATAATATACTTTCAGAATTTACCATATAAAAATGACATTTGAAAATATCACGTTTCTTTTGCAGTTCAGTGTATATACCGTAATATGTCAATTTGACAGTCTGTATGTGATATTCATCAGACTGCAGAATAGTTATACTTAAGTAATGTTTTATTCTGCAACATTATATACTAAATACTCCCTAGGCATACATCTATTGTAATATTTGTTATAAGTTTTACTATTACAATTAAATATAGAATTGATGTTAATTCTGAAAAGAAAATTCTCATTTTTCTTGAGGTAATATTGATTTTAGTAATTTTCTCTATTGAGCTAGTGTCTTTTCAAATAAAACGCTCGTATTTTGTTGTCGTAGAGTGGACTATTTTGAGTTTGAGGCCACATAAAGAAACTGTTTAAGTAGCATACTGCACAAGTGTTAATGCTTATCGCGTCTGTTGGTGTGAGGAAAATTGAAACGCACAAGCGTGACTTTGAATTGAGACTGCAAATAAATAACAAACTTTTATAAATAATAAACATTAAAATTAAAATTAAATTTTAATCAAACTAAAAAATATTATATTTCATTAAGTTTTGTGCTTAGCAAATGGCAAGAAACCTATGTAAATTGACTTTCAAAGGGAATAGTGTAGCAATTTAGGGACTTCTTTTTCAATTTTATTATAAATTTTATTATTGTGCAAATATCTCATGTTTGAAGTAATGCATAATGACGTCAATGTTTCTTCTGTTTGTAGTCCAAGTAGAATTTAAATTTGATAAATTTAATTAATATTGTTTTAATTAGAAATAAAGCACAACAAAATAATAATACAATTTTGAACAAAAACGGGTGATTATTAAAGTGTAACATTGTTAGAATTGACATTGAAAAATTTCTTTGCTCGTTTCTTCGAGTTCTGAGACTATAAAAGATAGTACTGTATTGTTTCTTTGAAGAACTAAACGTTGCTTAATACTATTATATTCCGATTCAGAAACTCTTGTATAAAACTATGCTTTATAGTGAAATATTCAAGACATTTTATATGTATGTATGTATGTATGTATGTATGTATTCATATATATATATATATATATATATATATATATATATATATATATATATATATATAAATCGAGTTTCGGAGGCGTGCGTGGGAGATGTTGGCGTGGGTTCTGTAATTTAAGAGAAATCAATGAAAAAAAAACCGTGTCCTGTTAGAGTTGTATCTAGAAACAATATGATCCAATGTCTCATTTTAATTCCAGAGAGAGTATGTATTTATTTGAGAGATGTTTAGCTGTAATTTCAGAAGAAGAGGCGACGACATAAGAGAATATCTCGTTGGATCCTGGAAGAGGAGTAATTTCGGACAGGAAACACTAACTAACATTTGGCAGAGTCCACGTAGATTTTTCAGAAAATGCCTTGCGTGTGAAATACCGTTTTCATTTAAACTTGGCACTTGATAAATGTTTAGAAAGAGTTGAGATATAACCAATTGAATTGAGTATCAAAACATAGCCGAGTGGTCAAGTCAGACTTATATGAAGTGTACTGTTGCAATCTTCAAAACCTGAAATTTGCCCTTCATATTTTAAATAAGTTCTATAATTAATCCTTTCTTATTTTAGAACAAGGCCAGCAATTTTGAAGGTAGAGGTAGTCGATGACATGAACGCAAGCTCAGCTGATAATTATTTTATCAGCCCCGAAAGTATAAAAGACAATCCCGACGTTGGCAGATTTTGAACGCAGAATGTATAGATATACGAAATTCCACTAAGCATCTTGAGAGGTGTGCAGACGATTCTGCCAAATCATCTCCTTAATTAGCAAGTGAGCTCAGTTGGCCATTTCTTCTGCCGTTTAGCTACTATAACCATCGTTTAATTATGTCTCAAAATATCTTACAAACCTAGCTCTTACTCCTGTCTTTTTTTATGTCGTGTTTATCTGTTAAATTTATTCAAGTGCATTTTCATGAAATATAAATTATGTGAGGATAAAATAAAAGGAAGATTTATGCATGTTAAGTATACAGAACGACAGCATGTCTGGGTGGTTTAGAAGCTCGCTTTGCAAACATATCGTTTCAGGTTCATAGAATCATTCGGCTCTTTCAACAGGTATCCTACTAAAAGCACCTGCCTGATGAATGGTTTGTGAGTAAATTTAGTCAACAGAATCAATGTAGAAGCCCATTGAATACACATGTAAGTATACATATGTCTATGGGTCTTTGTATTTGTCCACAAAAACCACGTGACAACCGACGTTGTTTTGTTGACGTTCCCGTCACTTAGTGGCTCGTCACAATAAGTCGATATTTTATACATGAAATTTCAAAATAGATTGTGTCAAATTATTCCACTAAGCTGTGTAAGGCAGTACTGTAATATGGTCAAACTGCAATGAATGTAACTAGCAAAAGATCAACGATATACGGCTATATCAATAGAAAAGAAAATCTTCACACTGAGCTTAAACATAGATTACTACTTCTGCTCTTTAGAAATTAATTTCTAGTCTGGATGAGCTGCGAAATATAATTGCAATACGTGAATGAATGAACATATTGAAATCTGAGCGACCTTCTACTCTTCATGACAACCGCTCTCACAGTATCGTATGAGTTCACAATTTAATTGAAAACGATCAATTTAATTGGAAAGTCTACATTTGTGGCAAATAGATTATTGCATGTATTAAGACAGGAGGTTGTTTAAACGATATCACCTGGTGGTTATATATTATATTTATGTGTGAGTGTACTCGTATATACATATATATATGTATATATATACTTATGCATATGCCTGTGTGTGTGGGGTGTCATTGTGTGTGTATGCGTGTGTATATATGTCCATATCTATGTATGCGGGTATGTCTATGTAACGTATGTGTAAGTCTAAACTTTAATTCTGAATTTAAATTCCATGATGTCATATATCATAGTCGTTCACTAATCTCATTATCAGTCTATCGATGTTAAGATGTTATTTTTATTAGTATGTGTAGGCGCGCAACTTATTACTGACTGACTGTAATTAATTCTTGAAGACATTGTTCTTTGATAACAATCAAATTTACATAGACCGAGAAAAATATTTTATAGAAAATGCAAAGAATTTTTGAAGAACAGTTATATAACTTACATTGAAAATTTGAATTCGAAGTTTCTTGAACAAATATTTTTGGAGGTTGGTAGCTGTTTAATTGACAAAAGATATTTATATATGTTCTGTGGTGCTTTAACTAGTTGTAGCAATCCTGTTATCGTCAAACCTATTCCACAGTGTATATTCTGATGTCACATAACTAAAATCTGAAGTGGGAGATATTATTTACACGTGAATTAAAACAGAGAAATCAAGAATCATATTATAAATGGATGTCATAATTATGAAGTTATAACTGGAATAATTTCTATTTGATATCTGAATGCTCTGTTATATGAACGATGAATATATCTTCAAGTTTAAATTGTCTTTACTTTTAACTTTTAGTTTGAAGGGTAAGGTATAGCCCAGGGTTCTCTAAAGAGTGTCCCAGACCTGGTAGCAGAAGGGTATCTTCAAACTGGATGCTAGGTCTGAATGTTTTTAATAGAATGAAATCTGCTAAAGGTGACCCAGTGTGGCAGGTAATGGTGTTATACCGAGTGAACGTTTAAATACTCAGCCTAAGTTGACAATTAGCGGATTTGAACTCGGACCACAAAGAACCACATCAAATACCGCAAGGCAACTCATGTTCTTATAGTCCTGTCAGTTGACATCTCTGGATTGGTAGTATTTTGTTTATCTCAAAAGAATGACAAGCCAAAAAAATACAATGTCTTATACGCTCTAAAGACTTTGCAAGCTTTCCACTCTAAAACGATTAGCATAAACATAATAAGCGAACAAAGTATAATATTGTTTTCTTTACATAAATCAATATGTAAAATGTATTTCCAATGTGTATGTGTACTTCAGTAACTTAGACGTTCTTGGAGACAGTTTTACTTTAATCAGGAGAAGAGCAGTAGCTCCCCAGCTCTTCCTTAACACAGGGAGAATTGTGTTTAGATTGGATAACGTATTTGTATTCATTACAGGTGTAGCAACATATATATGTTTGTATAGCTTTGTATTTAATCTGAAATGTGTAGCATTTGAAAATAACCCATTAAGCATTGCAATGCTACAGATCAGAGAAATATAATCTGTGATAGCCGATCTAAACCTGGATACTAACAATCTCGCGTTAGTATGAGAGCGATAATCTATGAATTGCCTGCAATGGTGCCGACGATTTCTTCTGAGGACAGTATCGGTGTTTTGTTTAAATCGATAAGGCAATATAATGGAATGTTACACTGATACAGTGTTACTTCGAAATATATAAAAGTTATATCAATTTTTGACTCTTTCTTTCAATGCAAAACCCTCTTTATGACTGTGTGTTAAGAATCTGGATTCCCAACCACATAGCTAAGGTTCAGTCCCACTGCGTAGCAACTTGGGCAAGTATCTTCTACTATGTTTTCAGGCCAACTAAAGCGTGTACCTGTGTGTGAGTTTATGTCCATGTTTGTCCCCCCACCGCCTGACAACCGGTGTTGGTATTCTTACGTCCCGTAACTTAACGGTTCAGCAAAAGAGAATGATATAATAAGTACTAGGCTTTAAACAAAATGGTCTTCAGGTCACTTTTTTACGACTACAACCCTTCAGGGCGGTGCCCCAGCATGGCTGCACTCAAAAGAAATGACTGAAGCAAGTAAGAGATAAAGCAAAAAAGCAAAATACTAAAAGTTTATGAATGGGAACTAGTACAAAATATGCTCACTAATTAAAAGGTTTTGATTAGCGTTTCATCATAAAAAATATATAAGTAGAATTAAATATTAGCTATAAATATGGTGGAAGGGGTTAGCATTAAACAAAGGTTACAAGTTATTATTTTCCTGTGGCTGTTATTCGGAGTGTGTGAGACAAAGTACATAATAGAGACGAAAAGTACTATTAATTAAAAACAAACTAACATAAATCTTTGAACGAAACCTTATGATGCTACTGTATTATATGCTTGTGCTATGAAAGTAAGGTTTGTCTGATCACATATAGTTTCTATGTTGTTTGAATGCATATCGTCTATCGTCACTTTTTCTTAATATTAGTAATACAGTAAGAGAATAGCACATTATCAGATAAATTGAAAAGAATGTTTTAAACATTTCCATTTGACAGTAAACGATATTGATAAATAATTGTTTATAAAATGATGAACAAAATATGTAGAAAAACTTCAGTTCTTATATGAAATGAAGCATGGAGAAATTACAATTGATAGAAAGTACAAAACTGTTACGCTATACTACAATATAAATGTATATTTGCAGTTCAGTGATTACATTAGCTAAAATATTGAACAGTAATAAATTAACAATACTTTGATAAATATGATTCAATACTATCGCCTGACCAATTTAAAGAAAGCATTAGAACCGCTTCCTTAGAAATTTTTTCTAAATAAAATATTTCTCAGAACAAATTCAAAAATGAATGTGACTCACTATTGATGTTGAAATTAATTTAGAACTGTTTTTTGATGGACTATTGGCACTTGATTCGAATAACTTATTTTTTTAATATCAAAATCTACGACCAAAATGACTGCATCAAATTAATACTTTTCAGTTGGTTGCATTGGTGGTGGTAGAGGTAATGTTAGTATATAAATATTGTCAAGTTACTTCTCGTATTGCTTTGATAAGACTACATCTGAATGAATATTACTAATATGTCGAGTGTCTATGCGAGAAGAGAATACAACAAATGTATTTCTCAGATGAGTGTTGTGCAATGAGTGCCGTAGGATATGAAACAACTTTTTTTTATTGAGTTGAATATATCCTCAACATGAATGACACATGAAAATTATATTTTTAAAAAACTGTAATCAATAACCTCAGATTCAGATAATCTACATGTGATATAGAGATAAGAAAAACATAATTCGTTTATAAGTAGATGTAGTTTTATAAAGTAAGGTTCCAAAGAAGATATAACACAATGATATCTTAATTTTCAAATCAAAGAAACATCTTATATCTTATATAAGATATTTATGTCACTCTTTATGTTTATTTGAATCTTTCGAATTTAAATTTTCTATAGTGACTGATGCATTCAATCGATAAGAAAAATTCTGTTAGAATATTAACGGAATCACCTTCATCTTATTTGATGAAGATTTGACATGTTAATGCTAATGAAATAGCAAATGGAAATTATATTTATTCTGATATATATGATGTATGCCTAAATGTCTGGAGATGTATTTCTCTCTGAAGAAGTATATTTACTGAGTATAGGTGTTAGCCTGCTTGTCTTCAGGTAAGTCTTCACCAGGCATCTTGTTTGTAACCACACACACACACACGCACACACACATATATATATATATATATATATATATATATACATATATAGAGAGACACAGAGACATACATAGATATGCTTATAT
>NC_068986.1:36486742-36490294 GCF_001194135.2 Octopus bimaculoides | reverse complement strand
ATATATATATATATATATAAATATATATACACATACATGTATGTGTATATATAGCAACAAATGGGTAGTGTGTCAATTCACGACACCTGTTTCCAACAAATGTTTAATTGATTAATGGAGATATTACATCATTAGATAAAAAATACGTTTTTATCAGATAAAAACATGGACCACAACTTTTAGAAACATTTAAAATCAACGGAACATACACTTTCATGATTCTACGAGCCTTGATGGTCGTAGAATGAATTTGTTACTTCAGATGAGTAGTATTATAGCAGAAAACAACGTGATGTCATGTGCCGGTAGGGAGCTAGCTATTATTCATATCATTGATGGAGGTTAGAGGACTGGATATTGAGGGATCGAACGACGATGTATCTCGTTCTTGCAATTAAATAGGAGTTAGTTCCATTTATTGTTTAATTAAATTCAACAAGAAGTTTAGGGTTAAGTTTACCCAGTTATTTACATATTTACTTATTCAACAGACTTGTATCTAGCCGTTTAATTGTCAGAAGAATATCTGATAGAGACATAAATTCTGAGATTCTACAATAGGTGGGGCGGATAATAGTGGTCATCGTATCAATAAATAGATAAATAAATAATTCTACACACAAGAAAGAGCGTACAATGAAAAAAAAGAAAGAAATATAGTAAGAGAAAGAGTATAAAAAACAATTATAATGAATAGAAGGGGTTATAATAAAACAAGTTATTATAAACACAACGGGGTTATAAAAAAGAATATAGATAACAATAAAAATGTAATTGGTATATAGTGACTTTGTAAATAATATCATAGGAATTATAAAGATAATGTACGATTGCACATTCACAGATTATTTCCTGTTTTAAAACTGTAAAATGATATTCAAGTGAATTTAGCTGTTATTTCTAAAAGGTAATGCTCTATTTTGAAGGTCCGCTATATTTAAACGACGAACATAAACTGATTAAAACGTGATATAAATTTCAATAAGTGGCACATATTGGTGAATGGTGTAAAGTATAGATTTTCATTTAGGATTATATATTCTAAATATGACTTACTAAATCATATCCTTTAGGCTGTTATGTGATAGTGTTTTTAAATAAAACCAAATTATTTAGTAGAATGAAGTGCATTATATTACAATGAAACGTTGTGTATATTAGAAAGCAAATAAATGATAAAATAATATTTATACACAATGATAAACCATCACATTGCGAAAATGTGTGAGTACATTATATTGTATGATATAGGTTTGCACACAGAATGATAATTAAATTCATCTGGATATTCTCAAGAGTTTATAGTTGCAGTCATACTGAATGATTAATTTTTTTTCTCTCAAACAATAAATTATGTCTAGTTTACTCTTTCTATAACAACAATGTGGTAATTTTTTAAAAAATTCTCTCAGGGAAATTAGTTAATAAATTGTAAATTTCGCTTGTTTCGTACAGGTACAGAGCCAGTATATATTATGAATTTTTATGACATTTGTCCATATTGTAACACTATTTTGCAACGTAAATAGTTTTTAATATATTCAACTGGCGACTTGTGGGTTGAAGGGAACTCCGTTGTTAGATATGTATACTGGCAAAATTTATGTGTGTGTATGTGTATGAGAGTGTGTGCATGTGGCTTATATTTGACCGGCGAAAACATATGCTTCAGCACGTCGATAGTGAAATCATTAACTAATAAAGGTATCTATTTTTAACTTTTGAGTAAAATCATAAATTAATATGAATATAGTAGAGTCGAATAACTGGGTCCCATGGAGAGAAAGTTCAACATCATTCCCCAAAGGTTTTCAACTAAGAATTGTAAATATATTTTTGGTACATTACGCTGGTATAATTGTTTAATACCGAAGAAAGCATTAAATAATTGCATTTGAAATCTAATTTAATCTCTCTGTCCAAAGCAGTTTCTTATTTACAGACTTTTAAGTAACTCTTGTCTCATAAGTTCTGAATATTACAAACCTTTTGTTCAATAAGTTCCAATTTCTTTTGGTGGTTAAAAACATAGCAGCAGGGAAAATATATTCTGCGTTGCACATGTAATACAAAGCTAAGGCAAGGGGTTAAGACTTCTGTATTAAAACTAATTTAGACATTTACATACTGTTGTCATAAGAAGTATATAACTGAGGACTCAGTTGTCAAGGATAGACTACTTAAGAAGTTTCCTCGTGGTCTATTTCACTAAAAGTGTCAGCTTTGTTGCTTTATTGTTACAAACAATAAAATATTGTTAACATATGATTTCTTGAATTTTTTCTCCTCTGAGATATTTCATGGTACGAGAAAAACATTTACCAACCGCACAAAATTAAAAAAAAAAAAAAATGAAAATACTATTTTAAGTTTCGTCTCTCTTAGTCTAAAGTGACATAAACGAGAGGCGGCAGAATGGTCAGAATGTTGAAGGGAAAGTCTTTGGAGTTTCATCCATCTCCCTATGCTCTTAATTCAAATTCCTTCAAAATCAATTTAAGCTTTTCTGTTCCATTTATCGAACTTCTAACTGCAACACATTTGTCGACAGTAGTATCAATTTAACCCATTCCTTGAATACATTAATGTTGGCGTGGTACGCAAAGACTTCCACGAACAACCGCCAAGCTTTCTTCAATAAATCTTGCCCCTAGTCCCGTAGGTACATACGTAATATATATGCGGGTGTAGTGATACGTGTCATGGCTATAGTGATACGTATCATAAGTAATCCGACAACAAATAAGAGATGTTCTTCCTATATTAGTTTCAAATTTTGGCACAAAGCCAGCAAAATCTGTGAAAGGTGTAAGTCAATTATATCGACCCCACTGCTGAGCTGCTACGTATTTCATCAACCCCCAAAGAATGAAAACCAAAGTCATCCTCCCTGGAATTTGAACTGAGAACGTGAAGACGGACGAAATGCCGCTAAGCCTTTTGTCCAGTGCGGCAGCGATTCTGCCAGCTCACCGCCTAGTATACTCTTATTATATTACGATACAAAATGCTACAAGAAATCCGATGGGTAATATACTTGTTAAAAATTATACTGACTGAGCTTTACATCACCAACACGAAAAACATGCATTCATATTGTCTTAATATATTAAAGTGAACGTATATATATATATAAATTGTAAGTATTAGGTCTCGGTTTGGGAATCTGATACTTGAAAATTGGCACAGGAGTACGTCTCTGTCATAAATTCATAGGCTATGAGGCACTTAGTTTATATGTATATTTGTTTATTGTGTGTACGTTTTTTCCAATTGAAGATTCCTTTCTGATTTACTAGGATGCAATAAGTCTGAGTAAATCAGCTTTTCCCACATCAACTGAATATTGTCAGCATCTCTTTAAAGCAATTTATTCAGCAGCGTATTAAATTCACATGATTCTATTGATATGAGATGTTTGAAGTCGGAAGGGCAAGGCCATAAACCACAGCTAATGTTCAATAATCTTTGAAATACATACATGCATACATACGAATGCACACACACACACACACACACACACAAACACACACACACACACACACACACACA
>NC_068986.1:36484157-36486727 GCF_001194135.2 Octopus bimaculoides | reverse complement strand
ATATATATATATATATATATATATATATATATATATATATATATATATATATATATATATATATACATATGTGTGTGTGTGTGTGTGTGTATAAGTATATGTATGTAGGTATATATTGTGTGATAGTGCATAGCTAATCTGTTATGGTATTAAGATATTTTATTTCATGTTGATCCATTTCACTCATCTGGCAAAAACAAATTGTACCTTGTCACATTCTGTCCCCCAGACATACGTGACTTTGGAGTGCTCAACCACTGGCACGTTAACTTCACTGGCAGGGTTTTCTGTTGATCGGATCAACTGAAACCATCCTCATCGTAACCAATTGAGAGTCAGTTACATATATATTAATGCTGTACTTACATTGAGCAACGCAATTGATAAATAACAAATTTTAGTGTAAGACAGAGCTCAATTTCATGTCTTTAGATCCTTAGTGGCAGGAGGATGTGCGCTTCCAACGTTTATCACGTTAAGCCATATATTATACAGTACACATTTTGATCCATTATTAGGATAAATCGGTGGCATTTTATACCTATTCTGGAGAATTTCAACATTGTCAGTCAATGTTGTATAATAGTTGCTTCAACGTAAAAATTCAGGTCTCTAACGTTTTTCCCTTTGAAGACGTATATACACATACTTGCGGTTTGCTCAGGAATTTATACTCTACACCGATGTTGGTGCATTGGAGCTACTGACCTGTATATTATAACACTTTATAGTGACCTATCGTTACGACTCACCACTTTTTAACTGTAACCATGCATTCCTGATTCAGTGATTTGCATGTTTTCAAATAGCATTGAAAACGTATCTATGTGACTTTCCTATGTGTCTGCATGTACAATAACTTATATTCGGTTAATTTAGTTTTAATTTGTCCTGCAGAAAAGTGTTCAAAAGCAAAAGTTACTATACTCAAATATTAATCTTGGCTCACAGAATTTTAATTTTATTTCGATATTTGAAATTTCTATTGTATCTCGCATAGATCATCTCATCATATTATTTGTTCAGTTTTCATCGAAGATATTAACCCAGTTTTATCAAATAAGAATGGAAATATCACCGAAGTTCCAGTAAAATATCACATTCATTAAGAATGCAGATTAAAATATAGATAATTATTAAAGACACATTTATTCATATGCTCCATGAGATTGACAAGTGAGACTACTATGTTATAAAGAAAAAATATATCGACATTTGTATTCAGTATTATTTTTTGAAAAGTTACATGTTATGAGAAATATTAAGGCATTAATGCGTTTGTTGTCTTTATTATTAGGACGGACATATTCGATTTCCAGCTAATTATCGAAACATCCAGCTTACAGGAAATGCAATCATATTGGCAATATAAACACAATAGATATATTGGTCTTTCTCCAATAAATATTACTCAAGGAACAAAGGAATTCTAAATTGTATATATTCCAAGAAAGCTTGCATGACTTGTAGAAAAAAGTAGAATATAAATTTATTAAACTAAAGGCTTAGTGATCAATTCACCATGATATAATTGCATTTTTCCTATTTTTGTTTTACATTGATGGAATATGAGATGACTATCATATTAGAATGAAAATATCTGAGTATGTTGATTTAATATTATCTATATCTAGGAATATATTTTCTCCAAATCATATCGTGTTTCTGGCAAAGCAACATTTTTCACTTTCGAATCACAATATGAAATAGGAAAACTGATTTCTTCCATAGTAAAAAGAACATAAATATCTTAAAGACGGTTGTAGTTGATTATATGGCGCCCGGTAAAATATTTGCGTTTAATTTGATATGATCATTTAAAAACTTAATCTAGCGGGAGGTAAAAAGTTTGAATAGATCAATATATATACTCTGAGAGCCTAAAGATTAAGAAGTTTGTTTCGATCTTACTGTCCTTGGCGGATTGTATTTCGCTATTTCTTCAAGTTAGACCAGATATTCTGAGTTAAATTATATAGCCAGAAACTGTGTGGAGCCTTGAGTAAACTGTGCTTGGAGTTTAAAGCCAAGGTTTTTTATGCACACTGTGATACGTTGACTCTATCTCGGAACTCCGTTACAAGCTGATTTTAAAAAAAAATGATAAAATTAAGCGAACGATTGGACCCGTATTTTTGAAACTGACAGATTCCTCATTTACATGATTATAATTAAGAGTAAAATTATAAGATACATTTAGAGGGTATATATTTCCACCGTAATAATAAAGTAACTGCAAATCTTAGAATACTGGTGGAGGGGTAGTAATGAACAGGTTAAATACAAATTAAACAGGAAATTATGAACAAAATAGGAACGAAATATTAAGCTACATAAAAACTCATTAACATAAATGCTTTTGTTTTTCAAAGAGCAGCCGTACTACATTCAATTGAAAAGTTGTTTGGAATCATAATCATCTTAGAAATGATAGTGTATTTATGAAGATCGCTTTGCAATAATGTGGATTGACGATTACCTTAGACAAATATCTTGTACTATGCCTTCGAACCGATTAGTACCTTGTGATTGAAGTTTGTTGATGCAAGGTGAGCGGAAAGCCCTTATAT
>NC_068986.1:36478834-36484039 GCF_001194135.2 Octopus bimaculoides | reverse complement strand
GTGTGTGTGTGTGTGTGTGTGTGTGTATTATATGTATAAAAACACACATATATATATACATACATATATGTATATTTATACACACACATATATATAAGACGGTTTTACACAGGCCTTCCATCCACTTACTGAGCAACGAATTATGAGCAGCGAGTAATCTTTTGTAACTCGGGATAATTAACATATATTGAGTAAATGATTATTAAATTTCATGGGATCCATGAGAAATCAAGATTGGACATAATGAATACATTACTCGGTTGAAGAAAGATGTTACCAAACAATTATAGATTATCTTAAGCAAAATCAACAACTAACTCAACTGCCCTGACAAAGGTTAACAGCACTTCATTCTCTAATACATACATGGCCGCCATGTCTACTGGAAATAGAATTGATCAAATCCGTTCTTTGAGTTAACATTATTCCAAATGACGATTGCTGGTCAGCTACACTGTGGGAGAAAATAGTAAATGTGCTATTTCGATATATATGTATTTGATAGAATAATCTCTAGATTGTCAGAAGTATGTTTGTTTTTCATGGCAGTTTTCTATATTAAGAATTTTGCCAACTGAAAGAATTGTGACATCCTAGATGTATAAGATTTGAGATTTATTGATCTTGAATAATTTCTAAAATGTTAGGACGTCATGCTAATATAAACATGTTATTTAGTTTGTATCGACTATGAGATCTAACAAACTATAGAATTTTATTTTCGTTAAACCCTCGGTCGATCATGATCCAGTTCTCCTGCCATGACCATTCCATCTTATTGTTCACAAAAAGGATTTTCCGAAATACATATTCCACTGTCTCCTTTATTAAGATAGAGTATAATACGGTTTGACGGAAGTTTAGCTGCTGCTTCTAGTTAATTAAGCAACGACATAAACTCAGCCATGTCGGTCATTTCACCTAATGTGTTATTCTATGGCTGTCGCCTAATATATTTATTTGAATTAATGTTAATTTTATGTGTCTGTGCACAGAACTTCAAGTATAAACTTAATGGCAATTTGTGCTGCGATTACATTGAGAAATGGAACTATTAAAGAATTTGGTTTGAAAGTATACAGGTGTTTAAATCTAGGTATGGAAGATGAGTTCCGTAACACAATGATAGAATCAAGCTGACACGAGTTGGAGAATCAGACCCACCAGTACCATAACGATACCATAACGAGGTAGCTTCTACTCGATTGATTAGAGATTAATGTCATCTAGCACAAATATTTCTCCAACTCTCCTTTATAATAATATTATCAATAAAACCCATTTCCCGGCATTACTGAATAATTCATACCAAATATTTCTATGAATGGAACTAGTTACTAAAAACTTGCAGGCAATGCAGAAATCTGTATTTATGTTGAAAGAAAACTAAAAATACAGAAACATGTTGTTTCCTCTGTTGCTCGTCCAGACAAAACGTTTGAAATTGCTTAATATTTTTATTAATACCATATTTAATCCTACTATAGATATTTCTGATATGGAACAAATTAAAAATAATTTAATCTAACTTATTGTAATTAGTATCATGTCACTGACGTCCTGTAAATGCTATGCGTAGAACTCGTTGCATCTTATGCATTATCTGGTAGATAGGATTAGTTTATGAGGGGTAAATTTATTTGAAGATAAACAGCTCGCATTGACACCTGTTCGTGATCTTTCTTAATGTATGTAGGTCTAGGTCTAGTTTATAGTGGCCAATGCTCCTTTAACCAATTAAGATAATAGGATATGATCTAAGAAAAATTAGAGACCCTTTTATTGTAGACTGAACTACCATAAAAGGTCTATGCCATTTAGTTTCATATCACTTATGATCGAACATTTCTATAAAAGCAGGTATTCCAGCGGGTTAATTGTATATATTTAAACAAGTATTTAAATTTCTTTTCTTCCAGTCTAAAACTTTAAAAGGTATTCTATAATTATAACACAATTTTTGGCGACTGTATGAAATTGCGACTGGATTAATCTGTCAATTGAAATTTAACACTAATTATCACGGACCACTTGCAACGGCTTCGTTTTCCAGAATAGTAATTCTAGCTTTCATTAAATCAATTTTCACGCTTATCATTTAGCTAGCCAAGTAGGTACAGCTACAAATCTTCCATGGGTCGCTCATAGCAACGATTTAAAATGGCATACATTTGGTCACCTAGCCAATGTTTCTTTCCTTCAATATTTCCAAGAACGATTGGAAAAAAATACTAAAATGACTTCTAAACATTTTGAAGGAAATCCAATGAAACATGAAAAAAATTTCATTTGATATTCTTCGTACATGAGAAGGATATTTCATGCAAATATTTGAAATAATAATTGTTCCAAAGACAGTAAATGACAGCGCAAATGGTATTTTGAAAGTCAAGACATGAATCTCTATAAAAGTGGAAATATGAAATAGGAGATGAGTTTATTGCAGTGAATTTAACCTGCAAAAAGTGCGGTGTAGGGTTTGTGCAATACGGTACTACAAGTGGTAAATAAAGCAACATTTTTATTAGAATATGTTAAAATTCGAAATTTTGAAACATCATGCCTATAGCTGTAAATTATTCAAAACTTTGTTTAGAGATTTGATGACATATTACCTTGTTTGAATTTTGATCATGACAATAAGGTTTTGATATGCACAGATTAACAAAGTACAATGCTGAATCTTCCTCTGGCGTTCAACACTCTAGACCAGTTATACTTATTTCCTCAATTGGTTAACTATAAAAAAAATGTCACTACTATTTATCAATATAATTTTCAATTTTTAAAATCACCATAAAGAAAAAACGTCTCTATTATCACCTTAATAAGATCACCATGGACTGTTTAAAATAAAGATGTTTTCTAGTGTTTAATACTAATGCTGTAAGAGCAGTATCTATAGATTTCAGAGTTACCTTTTAAAACTGTTATTCTTTTTATTAGGAGAGTTATCTCTTTATTTCACCTGTTAATATGAAAGTAGAGAAATTTTATTCTCAGCGTATATTTCTTCGCTCGATAAATCAATAAAAGAAAGCAATAACACTTCTTAACTGTTGCCATAATATGCTATTGTTAATGAAAATTAGAAATATAACTGTGACCTTCTAAAAGATTGCTTTGAAGATTTATTTATATATTGTTGTTATTGTGATCGATTAATTTCTTTGTTATGATTGCGGTAAAAAAAAATACCTAGCACCAAGTCAATATTATTTTGAAGATCGTTTCATGATGATGTTTTATTTTCTCTTAATATCCATAGACAGGAGGCCGCCATACACATGCTGTTATTGAAGTATAACAAAAGCCCAAACTCAAGCTCATGAGATCATGCACATACTCCCAAATATACATACAAATATATTTCCCCAGAAAAAAAAAATTACAATCGGTTCCTAAAGTAAGTTATAGTTACTTTCGTTTTAGAAGCAAAATAGATGTATACATAAGGTACATAATTTATCACGAAAGGGAACATTCATATTGTGATGGCATTTTTCTTTGTAGTTAGGTGTCCTGACAACACAAATGAGATATATTTATGCGTTACTTGTAATGGGAGCATCGCAATCACATTTAACGAACATATAAATGGTGGAAAAATTACTCTTCAGTTTAAGTAAACAACCTATTAGCAGTAAAGTTGCCATGCCATGTTAAATCACAAAGTTATTACTTCAATGACTACAATTCAAATATTTAGCTAGATGAAACCACAATAAATTGAATTCTTTTACTGTTTTTGAACTGCATTTAAATTGGTTAAATCTTTAACTTAGCTAGAGAAAATGGGGATATGTAGAAAAGAAGGCTATAAATTCTCATTTAATGAATCTTAAATCATATTGTGAGCAGTAGAGAAATATACATATAGAGTATTACAACTTGTAGTCGTTTGTATTTTTATGATAGTGATCTACATGATGCTACTCAAGTTTAAGCAAACCTGACCAGAGTGTGATTAAAAGAATAACGGCTCATCTGTGGCACATCGAAAGATATCTATGAGATAACTGAATGGTGTGTTTGTGGAGAAGAGATACTACGCACCGACTAGGTGACCAAGAGATATTTAACCCTACGTATAACCATAACTATTATATTTATCTAAGACTGCTCAAATCAAATTGGCATCTAATTAAAAATTTATCACGGAAATTATTATCAATCTGTTTATGAACTCCAACAAACAATTCGCATAAAGGTCTTTTTATAAGTAGTAGTTGTGATTGTATATTTTTGGAGTGTATTGGATGTGCAAACGAAGTGAAACAACCTCAACAGAAAATCAAAACCTGGTCGTGCAACGAGTGTCCGAGACCATTTAGGTTAGTCTGTGAAATTCCCCCACCATTATTAGATGTAAAAAGCATATTCGTCCGCGTAACTATGCATTTTACAAAATATTGCTGACTTCTGTATAATAATTCCCGATAGTAATTCCTATTCATTGTTGCTGCAAGAAAAAATAAAAGCTATCGTAAAAGAGATGAATAGAATTACGTGATTGCATTTTGTTAGTAAATTTGCATCACAGAGGACTATCGTGTTCTGCTATACAGAAGGCAATAACATTTCAAAAGATCTTCTGAAGAATGTTTTCCTGTTTTGGGGGTTTTGCGTGGTATTTGATGTTTAGATGGTTTTTATTAGGTGAGAGCAATAGGGGTTTAATTAAGTACGGAAAATAGAGACTAGCTATAAAGTATTTAAAATTCAGCTGCCGAAAGTTTGTGTTTGTTTTTTATGCTAGGCTTTGTTAAATCACACCATTTAATCTAATGACAGGACCAAAAAAGATCACACAATTTCAAGTAGGTCCAATTACTTGCACCAATAATTTCTATATCACCAGTATCCTTTGAATATCGACTGCTAAACAACAACATCGAGAACACCAACAATGATAATAATGATAATAGTATTAATAATAATAACCGTTGGCTGTAGGTTGCAAGCCCGCTACGAATGCAAGACGCCAGGAGTTCCAACAAAATCTGTGATAAAAAGAAATAATAATGATGATAATAATAATAATAATAATAATAATAATAATAATAATAATAATAATAATAATAATAATAATAATAATAATAATAATAATAAATAGATAAAGAATAAAAGATTGTACATCGGAGACTGTCTTTTTGGTAATATCTAAATCAACTGCACTCGACGTAATTCAATGTTTCTGCTATC
>NC_068986.1:36475275-36478145 GCF_001194135.2 Octopus bimaculoides | reverse complement strand
TCCTCCTCCTCCTCCTCCTACTACTACTACTACTACTATCACCATCATCTATAGCATTAACTTGAACGGCTAATGTTATAGAAATTATCAGTCAATGCTGACCTGAGGCTAAGCAGCATCAGTAATTGCCCTCCACCTCCTCCTCTTCCTACTAATACTACTACTACCACCACCACCACCACCACCACTACCATCCCCACCAGACACATGTACAGATATACACATACACACACACACACACACACACACACCAATACTTACACACACATGCAACTTTTAGAACGCTGAGGAAAGGAAAGGGAGGTGGGTGTGAGGAATACATAGCTTTAAGGAGGGAGGGGGATTCTGCAGTTGACGACAGTTGTTCATACTGTCAATCACACACACACATACGTACACTGACACACTCACACACACTTATATTCATATGTAAAGCTGATAAAACCCCGAATGGAAGCAAGGAAAAGAGAGGGTTTAATAAATTAATATGCATGGTATGGGGTTGGTGAGTTTATATAAGTTTTCGTTCAGATCGTCAACATACTACCACTCTCTCTGTTCTCTTTCTCTCTCTCTCTTTCTATCTCTCTACGATTTGCGAGAAGTAACAGCCAAATCTCTCTCAATGTCACACGCTAAAGTTATATAAACGAGAGGACACATTGGATAAGATAGGAAAAAATATATGCATGCGCGCACACACGTATGTATTCCCTATAAAAGAACTTTCTGCTTTTCTCACCCATTTTCCTTATCTTTTATACTTTTCTCCCACCTCGCTCTTTCATGACCCGATGATCCGGGAGTTGTTGCTCTTCCATTACTTTCGCAAAGAGCAGTAACTTTTTTCAGCTGAATACACGTTAAAATTACCCAAATACGACAACTTTAACACGAGATAACTTCTAAAATACAAAATTTTGTCAAAAACATTAAGAGTGAAGCGAGTTCTACGTGACACATTCAAACAGTATCCGAAGTTTCAAACTGTTCAGTTAAAATAACACTAATTAAAAAAATCTGTGACTGAGATTTAAATCCAAGAATTTAAACAGATATTTTAAAATTATTTTTTTTCATAAAACTGCTGCTGTTTAATGTTGTTTGCTTAACGAAAATATATTACTTGTGACGTATATGAAAGCTGCACTTGGAGAATTATTTATCGACCATTTGGAAAAAAACCAATTAAATCTCAATTTCATTTTGAAATATTATATCTACTTTCATCTTTATCAAAGATCTCTTCAAAAACTTAATGTCATTTTGAAGTTATTCGTATTAATGTGCTGATATTTTCTTTTTATGTAGCTGGTTCTTATATAAGCACACATATACACATGAATACGCAATCAAACATACTCCCACGCACGTAACTGGAGTAAGATTGGACTACAAAGATGTAATTTATCATCAGTCACTTACGAAGATGAGTTCTGCAAAAAACATTAGCAAGAAAAGCAGAAACAACTTGATGATGAACTAGCATTTAACAGTATAACTGAAGTACTCACATGCTCTGCTGTATTACTATTGATAATTAATTCAACTCTGAGTTTACTTAATTCGATGTTGTCAAATACATTAGGGCGGCGAGCCGGCAAGAACCTTAGCACGCCGGGCGAAATGCTTAGCGGTATTTCGTCTGTCTTTATGTTCTGAGTTCAAATTCCGCCGAGATCATCTTTACCTTTAATTCTTTCGGGGCCGATAAATTAAGTAGAAGTTGCATACTGGGGTCAATCTAATCGATTGCCCCCTCCTCCAAAATTTTGTGCCTTGTGCCTAGATTAGGAAAGGATACTGTCAAACACATCACTCTGACTCTAAGCTTAACCATAATAAAAAAATTGCTATTGCAACAAATAAGAAAATAAAATAGACATTACAGTGTACTATCAGAATGTATGCATGTATGTATGTATAGTGTGGTTCAGAAGAAGAGATAATCATCGTGGTTCTAATGTCTTTCATCATAGACACGCTTGATCAGGGCTGACCTAAACATAAAGAAAAGCGATAGTAATTACTAATTATAAGGATTGTCATGTGTGTACGTATTTCTGCGTGTGAGTGTGTTTATGTGGCTGTACAGAGAGAGAGAGAGAGGGAGAGAGTGTGGAGAGGAAGAGAGAGAGTTGATAGATAGCTACATGGATAGATAATCACATGCATGGATAGACAGACAGACAGACAGACAGACAGACAGGCAGATAGATAGATAGATAGATAGATAGATATGTTTCTTTATTAGCCACACAGTGTTCAACATAGAGGGGACAAAATAAAAATGTAGAGTTTTTCTTTTCGATGGGGACGAAAATAAAGTAAAAAAATTAAAATGGGGATAACGATGAAAAGGCATCGAGAAAACGTTTGGGGTACGTACAAAAAAAGAAAATATTACAAAAATTTCCCAATAAATGGGGAGGTTATCCGTGGAAAGAAAAACCTACGGAAAAGACCACGGTAACCCCGGTCCTTAGTGTCACAATTTGTTAAATAAAATTTCTTTTTTTTATGCAAGAAACGTAAGTAACTCTCTGTTTACAAAATTTTAAACGTTTTATAGAATCATGGTCATTTATACGTGCCATTCTTGCTACATGTTTCCATCTTTTTTCAAAACAATTGCTAGACAACACTTGCCTCTCTACTCTCACCTTCCTATTCAAGTGATACTTGAAAAAGTTGATGAGAGATTGACCAGAGAGGAAAGTGTTTGTCTCTAATCCTTTCAGACGCGTCCACCAGATGCATTCTTTCGCCATAGCCACAAGTACAATAAATATAGCTCTTCCTTCCCGTTTAAAGGAAGGCGGTGTGACGATATTGACGATAGACTCGGTTGATAAACCGACTCGTCCCAC
>NC_068986.1:36474713-36475175 GCF_001194135.2 Octopus bimaculoides | reverse complement strand
CATGATTCTATTTATACGTGTGCTTTAAATCACAAAAGGAAAGGAAAAGTGAGCGACTTACTGCTTGCAAGTTTTGTTTCCTCCTTGGATGTTTCACCAAGGAGGCTATTGTACAATTTCTTGCACAAATACTATTGACATCCCCCTACCGAGTTGGGGTAGGGGGATTTTATTTTGTGGTGCAATGCTGGTGATACATGGTAAATTTTAATGTGTTTTGGCGGTGTTGTGTGTGGGTGGTTGTTTGTTTTGATGTCGTTATTTGTGATGTTTGTTTTAGAGTTGATGCAATTCATCAAATCTGTGTTTGTACTGTCTATTGCTGTTAACATTGTTTTTTGCATATTACTATTGGTATTAGGTGTATTTTCGGGAGATGTGAATCTCCCTGCTTTGTTTGTGTTTGCATTTTGTTTTGTTTTCTTCTTACTGTGCTTCCTCTTTCTTTCGTAGCTATTTTCC
>NC_068986.1:36469459-36473048 GCF_001194135.2 Octopus bimaculoides | reverse complement strand
TTCGCAACAAAAATATTAAATTAAAAAGTTCCAACAAAATGTGGACAATAAAAGGTCAAATAAACGTTTACCTCTGCAGCCGACGTGACAGCACGTCCGTCAGATAGATAGATAGATAGATAGATAGATAGATAGATAGATAGATAGATAGATAGATAGATAGATAGATAGACGAATAGATGGACATAAAAGATATTGGTTTAATTTGATAATCAATTGCTTTGCGTAATACCTAGGCATAAAGTAATTGGATATATAATGATATACAACGAACGTAGTCAAGCAGAAATTAATAGAAGACAAATATAACTGCTATGCCATAATTTACATGCATACATATATACGTTCATGCTTGCACACGATTGCTGCACTAAGACTCATACAATTTGTATTGCTCTATTAGACTTTAGATGACATCCATATGAGAGAAGAAAACATAAAGGCCTAATTCGAATTCCCATAACAGTAGTGGCTTTTGTCTCCTGTATCTAAACGGCACGTACATAAATTGAATGGGGTGCATATCCGTTTTCATTGGGACAGATGAGGGCACATATTCAAAACTGTTTTAGAAAATCCGGCACAGGATCACATTCTTATAGAAGGAGCAGTTTCTTGAATTCTAAGTATTTTAAACTTCTTTGATACTTCCATATTACTACTAAAATTTATAGGTCATGAATTGGCAGAGTTGTTAGAGCTTGGGCCAAATGCATCGAGATACTATTTTTCAGATTATCTCCGCTTTGAATTCAAATCCCGCTGAGATCAACTGTGCCTTTCGTTCTTTCGGAGCCCATAAAAAGGAATAAATTTTCATCAATCCACCGAAGATAGTGGATTATTGGAGCAATAAAAATGTCGGATTGCATGCCATGTGTTATGTTCTGACTCTCTGTGTTCTGATTTCAAATCCCGCAATGGCTACTTGGGTGGTAGAATTAACCCGTTACCCTGTTTAGTAACAACACCTGTACTTTTGGACGCTTTTATCGTAGAAGGTATTGATGCAAATATTCTCGCCAGGTTCCCGGTTTGGCGGCGCTGTAATATATCACGTGGATGGCCATTGCACCTTGTAGCAGAAATAGCTAATGAAATTCATAACATAATTTCTTATTGCTTTTGTCATCCTAATTTCTTAATACGGCTCTATATTGGACTGACGCTTCGTACTTAAGACTATGTAGTATGAGTTCTAACACCAGGCTATACGCATCGCAATGCCTAAACGAATTATATCTTGTACATAAATGGCAACTCCTGTCTGTCGATCTGTCTGTTACCACGTTGCTGCCAACACCAGCGGACCAATCTTGACGAAACTTTGCATATATGTTAAATTAACATGCACTTCAATTATAGGCTAATTGAATTTCAATAAAAATCTATAATGGGCTATTATTTGAGAAAACGAGAAGGGTGCAAAGAGTGTTATTGTGAGAAAAATTTGGTGGCATAGTAAGTGTGTTTGATATCAAGGAAGGGGAGGGCTAATCTTCAATTTCAAATCAGATTTTGTTATTTATTTGTTCCAGAGAGGTTGCTAAAAATGTTACTGAGGGTTAAAGTTTTATCAATTTTGTATCATCAAGAAACAGGGTTTGGAAGCTGGCATTTTCTGCATGATAGGTGTCTATCACGAAATGAAACAGAATCATTACGAGCAGATATTTCTATTAAACAAATGAAAGCAAAGCATTACGACGACCAAAGATACAAAGAAAACTAAAGGAAGTATTATGTTCCCTTTATATTCTTGTAATATGAAAATGCATCTTTTTAATATGGCCATGGTGATGAATTTATTGAGAATACTTTGGTTCGAAGTATAATTATCGTATGCTGCAGAATACCAGGTGATGAACTACGTTACAAGCAAAACTATACATCATTCAGGAGTGAACCCGGCTTGCTAGATATAATATGTTTTCAATAATTGTTTTAGATGAGTAGATAAATGCTACTATACATTAGACACCTTTTTGGCCCCATTTATTTGAACATTTTGGAGCATCCAAGATATTACAGCTGGAGGGAAAGAGACGACCAGCATCATGGCTAATATTCGTTAGGACTGAATAGAGTGTAGTTACATGATATTGAATGCCTTGTTCAAAGGTACACCGAGCAGCCGAGTCATGGAATTGCAACCACAATTTTATTGCAACCACAATCTTATGATCTTAGGCTAAATATTCTAACTAATCAATCATGTGCATTTATCCAATAAAATCTCAGATGTATCTACCGCGATGTGTCTACAAGCAGCTAATTTACCGCAATCAGTTTATAGCAAGCCATATCTCTCATTATGAGATATGATACTATGACAAACATGTTGTACAATATAAACTGTGGAAAATATAATCCTGGGGAATAAATGGTATAAAAATTTACTACAATGTTTATGAAATACTGGAATAGTGAAAAGTATTACTGCTGGAATGTTCCGGATGAAATATCTATAAAATGTAAGGATAAAATACTAGACAAAGATCTAGTGTAATGAAAAAAATATAGCAGACAGGTTTTTCAGTAAATTTTAATACGATGTTGGAATTAAAGGGAAATGAAACATCTATGTACAACCTAGGGAAATCTGAAGATACTTCACTGATAATATTAGAATTCAACCTGTAATTACTGGAGTGGTATAATTTTGCCAGTAAATGACTCTTCATGAATTTTAAACAGCTGAAGTCCAAGAAAATACGTTTGTCATTGCCAATTAAGAAACTGCAAATCTAATCCATTAAAAAACTGTGAGTATATAGACACATATGCAATGATATGCATACCTGTGCACAGTCGTAGGAGATACAGACAACGTATATATGTGTATGTATATGTGGGCATAAACAGACACCCCTGAGGAGGGGGTGCATATGTGTGTGTGTGTGTGTGTTTTGTCTGATACTCTCTTGTCACATTCGCAAATTCGTACACCTGTCATTATTTAATCAAAGAAATCATTGTTAGCGCCCGGCTTGAATTTCAAGTATTTCAGTAGAAAATTTAACATGTTACTAAAAAATAAAATTTTAAAAGAAGTCACCGGTGCGAATTAATGAGAAATCTGTAGACATTTCACACAGACTATAAATTTAGATTTATACCTGCCATTATTCGAGGAGTTGGCAATGGAATTAATTGCCTTAGCACGAATCTTGAGAAGTTTAGTTACAGAAAATCAGAAACACAACTAATTAAAAAGTTACAATTATCTGCCATTAATGAAAATACAAAAATGTCTAAAATAATCCGAACATTAGACAAATTTGTACGCATACTCACGAATAGGTGTATAGTTATTGGTATGTGTACACAGAGAGGGTGATGTGCATGGATGGGAAGATACAAGCTGACACATACGAGGTACGTACTTAAATCATGTATGCGTATATGAATTCTTAGTTAATGTTTGTATAAATTCCAATGAATATCAATTATCTCTCGATTAAAGATTTGCTCTTATCTACATTTAGCGATAGATGTGGAAGAAAACCAAAAGAATACATACCTACGTACATAAGTACAGAGATACGTACGTATACAGACATACGGACATGAATATATATATATGCAT
>NC_068986.1:36467246-36469165 GCF_001194135.2 Octopus bimaculoides | reverse complement strand
GTATGTGGGCATAAGCCTTCTCGGTCTATAAGAAGAGCCACTACAAACCCACAGATTTATGAGCGGATGACCAAGGGAGGCAAATGGGTGAAAATATCATGTGAAGCTGGCAGTCGATTCAACGACAAAAAATGTTGTTGTGTTTCGACAGGTAAACCTGAAACAGAACCGACAGGTAAACCTGAACACTTTAGTATATGTCCTTATCCTCCTCAGTCTATAAGAAGAGCCACGGCAAACCCACAGGTTTACGAGCAGATGACCCAGGGAAACAAATGGGTAAAAATATCATGCTGTTTGTTTGTATTCTATGATATATTTCGTCGTACTCACGCTGTGGTCAGGCAAATAAGTAACTCATCATGGATAAAACATTGCATAACATTTGAACTAGTCTTGTCGATTTCTTTTGCATGCCACGTAACAGAAAAATACGTATCGTAAGTTTTATAGCAACAGTGCTTCTTGGGGAGGTAATTGTTCCTGATAGCAGCGAATTGTTTTGACATGGTTTGTTGAGAAGTGAAAGAGAGACTGAACCGTAACAATCTATTGTACTACTGTTTCTGAAGGTTTTCATTTCTTGTAGTATAAACTGTCTACTATTGTATTTTGATCTTCAGTTCAACTGAATACGAGATGTATATGAGAAAGTCGAAAGAAATTTATATTCACTGACTTCAAATCTGCAAACTTTGCTTAAGGGATCTTATTCCAATATATCTGACGATAACCGTACAATTTGTTTCGTCATATTTCATTTGCAGTCATGTGAAAGCACAATACACTATATTGATATGTATGTATGTGTGTGTGTATGTATGTATGTATGTATGTATGTATGTATGTATGTATATATGTATGTATGTCTTTCTATTTATCTTTCTATCTTTCTATGGATGCGTGTGTGTGTGTTTATGTGTGTATTTGTATCTATACTATATTTGTAACTGAGATCGTGTGCCTGTATATGTGTCCATGTCATGCAGATAGGAACTTATAAAGCAATGTGAAAAATTCACTGATTTAAATCCTTTAGAAATCCTGTTGCTTTGAAGAATTTGAGTTTGTTTCCTAGCCGACAGAAACAAAAGATAAAAGATCAATATGAAAGAGAATCGACAAAAATATAATTCTCTAAAAAAATGTTTAATACTTCGTATTAAAATTCTACACTGGATTACAATTTAGCTAGTATTTCTTATTTAATCGATATATCGTTTTGCGCAGAATATCGATTATCAAATGAATCTATTTATCAACAGACTTGTTCCAATATGACAATATCCGGACATTTTAGAAATCGATAGCTGTTTAGTGTCTAAATGTATTATGTAGGGACATGCTGTGCAAAGTGTCATTACATGTGAATTCAGCTCTTAATACATGATAATGTAAACTCTACTTTGTTGTTTGTGTTTGGAGTTTTACTCGCCCAAAAATCTATTTAAAATGGAATGAAGAGCTTAGTTTCAGGCTGTGTCCAAACTAATATACTTCTCATATGCCCCAAATGTAGATGAATAATTATAATTGTCAATGCATTCAATTGCATTAGATAGATAGTATTTAAATATCTAAATGTATCACAGATAATGTGATTATGTCTTTTATCATATACTAGCAGAAATACCCGGCTTTGCCCGGGTTAAAGAGAATAATGAAATCTAAAAACACCGTCTAGACTACGCAACCCTCAACTGTTAGTAGCTACGATACCATATTTCTATCTTAATAACTCTCCAATCCATGCCAGCATGGAACATAGACATTAAGTGGAATGCTAGAAGAAAGTTTTCAACTCATATCTATATAAAGTAAATACACGTAATTCAGAAACACGTTTTGTGTATTTTATTTCGTAACCAAACAAACAGGTACAGATTGTAAATAATGAAAGGCCAATTTTGGTGATTCAT
>NC_068986.1:36461822-36466132 GCF_001194135.2 Octopus bimaculoides | reverse complement strand
ATGTATAGATATCTGTATGCATGTATATATGTGTACATATTACATGTACATCTATATTTATATATATACATCTACACATATGTATACATATACATGTATGCATATACATCTATATCTATATCTATATCTATACATATACGTGTACATATACATCTATATGTATACATATACATCTCTCTCTCTCTCTCTCTCTTTCTCTCTTTCTCTCTCTCTCTGAAAGTATCTGTCATTACAGTATCGAAATGTGATTGTTTCAGTTAGTGGAATAGTTTCATTTTTAACGTGAAAGTATTTAACATGAGTGTTTTTGTTTCACTTTTGACACGTAATACTTAAATAGAGGAGGAGATATTATGCTGCTATGGGCTCGAACTATGTATGAAGTTAAAAATGTCTTTTTGACTAAAACACAACTGGAACTCTAAGTAAGGCATGTGTAAAATTTGAATGAAATTGGTTGCGTAGTTCTCGAGTTTTAGGGATTCACACACACAGACAGAGAGACAAACAGACAAACAGACAGACAGACAAACAAACAGACAGACAGACAGTCACACACACACACATTCTCATTTTTATATATATATAGATGAAACAAGAGATCTGATTTCATAACATGTTTTGTATTTTCCCTGACGTTTTTAGCGACATATCATTTAAATAGACAAAAATATAAGCTTGTTAATAAGATTAATGAGATGCATGAAGTTAATGAGGTGAATGAGATGTAAATATGCATCACGACTGAATCTATGTTTACTATTAAGTAAATATGGACGTTATTTTACGATGATTGTAACCGGGGATATGAATATTTGTTCTCTTGTTCTACCCAATATCATCGAATTTGGTGAGTATATTCCAGAAAATAATATTCATTATACCGTGAAATCTCGATTCTATGGGGATTGCCTGTATTCAGCGTCAATAAATACCAATAGAGGAGAGTGCAGAGAAATGTTCGGTTTATTTGACGTGCGAAGTGAAAGGGTTCAACGTTTCGTACAGTTCTCTTCATTCTGAGAATATAAGTGTTATCACTTGGACCGCATATTAGAGAAATATACTGTCGATAATATTAATTAGATTTCTGCTAAGAAAATTTGATATGTTTAATGCCGGGTTAGAATTATGCATTTTGTGTTAGTTTGAATTGTTTGCCATTTTATGAAGCAAGGATATGTATGAGCTTAGTATGAAATTAACTGTATTTTAAGTCGAATTTAGTGACCTATAACTATTGTTGTTTAGGAGTTTCCATTGGATCAAACACTGGTTCTCAGCATTTCTGACAGTAGATGTAATTACTGATAGTTTGTGCATTCTCAAGGTGCCTCGTAGAGGGATAAAACTTGGAAACCACAGAGTAAGAGGCGAACTTGTTGAGCACATAGACATACCTTTGACCTGCTGAATGAGATATTGTAGGTCCCATTTATTAAGTTGGGTGTAGTGAGTTTACATATCTTGGCCAATTCTCAAAAAACAAGACGTGTTTAAGCACCGGTAAAAGATACAGAGGACGACCCCAGTGCGGTAGTGGGCTATTGATTGTAGAGGGCACGCAGTGGATTAGAGGGGTATACTTCTCGTTCATGAGGTATCATTCTGCATATCATTTTGTTCTTATGGGTAACTATAATATAGCCTTGGAGACGTTTGTATTGCTCTAATGTCGTTTTAAATTTACATTGTAGCAGTCCAAGAGATGTTCTCAGCTGATGTAAATAAAAAGCTTTGAAAACAAATCTTAATGTTTATATGTAAATCTTGATTGTCTTATATATATGATATTACCATTTAATTCATATGGCTTGTCTAATGGCAATATGATATTTCCAATGATGGCAACTTGCCGAACTATCGTGTTCTATTGGATATTATAAAATAGTATCGAACGTTTAGTTGCCATGGCATATTTTGTGAGAGTCGATATGAATATTGTATGTTTTGTATTCTTTTTTGATAGAAACGTCAATTAGTAACTCAGAGACAGGTAGCATTCCTTTACTGAAATTAAGCCACTGTGTTTACTATAGGCGCAATAATCACATTCGTTTGTGAGAAAAACGAAATGTGTTTTCTCACAAAATTAAATTAAGTGAGAAAACAAAGCTGAATAAAAGTTAATTCTTAGGATGTAACTACTTTCATGCGATTTTGGATATTTGAAATTGGATTTGTTTTATTTCTTTTTTGTCATGCGTACACTGAAAATATCGCTTGAAAGTCACTAAGATATTTAAAATAGAAATTTATTTGGACTGAGGTCAATATTTACACAGCCCTTATTCATGTACACTGCTTAATATTAACACAAATACCTCTTTTTTCTATTGTGCGAACGGTATTCAGATTTGGCGTGTGTAGTTTAGCTACATTTTCCAGTTGCTTTCTGTTTCTGATATTTGCACATAATTTACACAATATATTCAGTTTTGCTTTCTATTTACTTTTCTGTTGCGATAAATCAAGCACATGTTGTGTACTGGAAATAATTTCATGAGATATGCGTATCCTCAAAATTACTTGATCTGATATATAAGGAAAACATCAGGGTATTTACATAAATTAGCCAACCCATACAAGGGAACCAGATCACTTTTGACATTTATTGTAAAGGATTCATTAAGTAAATTATATAATGAACGTAAGGTCAATTTCCTCGACAATTGTTCCAACTAAATTATTAATGTCACCTATGTGTGGGTTTGTGTATGAATTTCTGCGCATGTATGGATATATTTACTTTTCTATTTATACTAGGAGATACCCGGCGTTGCACGGGATTACAATGGCATTGTTTGTATATATTTTACAGTTATGTTGAAGCAGATGATAGCTTATCTCATGAGCAGGTAGAAACTCTTTAACCTTGGTTGGAAATCTGTCTAGGAGAACGAAATCTCCGAAAGAAAATCTTAGGCCTTGGAATTTCCTGGTTTTGTCAATTTCCATGCCATACCGGCGAAACTCTTCTTGGGCCAATAGGTGGGGGTAGTGCAGGGCAAGTTACACCCACTGAAAATTATTCATCTCCACAGGTACTGCCTGTACTCCAAATCTTAGTAAAATCATTCAATTTGTAGGCTGGCAGTAACCTAAAAATGCAATTGTAGCTTATTCTAAAATGTCTCAAAGAACAGAACTCATCTGCAGGTATTGGTGGTCCAAATTAGAGATGCAATCTATGTGGGTGTCTTTTCAGAACATTGCCTAGTTTCAAAAGCCACATCAGACGCCATGATGGTGCGAAGGTGTAGGTACAGGACGTGGTTAAACTCTGTGTAAGCAGTAGAAAACTACCACCATGTATGTATGTATGTAAGTATGTATGTATGTATGTATGTATGTATGTATGTATGTATGTATGTGTAAATGCATGTTTATATATTTTGAAATGTAGTTTTGTGCGTGCTTATGTCTGTATTTATTTATATGTAGTTAATCTATATTTTCAGTTATTGAAATCTGATTGCTTACTGAAATATTCTGCATCGTTATTCATATAGTTAATTTCAATACGTGTTTCGTTTTAAATTTCAGGCATTAATTCTTCCAGTTATTGCATTTAGTCTCAGCGTATTGGTCCCTTCTTTTGGTAAGTATTTGCATGATTTCTGCCGTTTCTTTAATATGTATAATCATCGTTATCATTTAAAAACAAAAAAAACTTTCTTCCTATTACCTATATGAGTATTTATAGATTTATATTTACACACGTACGCATAATTAGGAATGTATATGCGCACGCATTTAAATATAAATATACGCATGCACCAACATAAAAACACCTACGCACCAACAAATATATATACACATTTAAAGAGAAAACAGCATCTACAAATAATATGTTTTCAGACTTACTGCAGTGAGGAAATCGTACAGTGAATAAAATACTTATCCCTAAACCGATGTATTTTTTTTGTTTTTTTTTTCTTCAAATTGTCTGATGTATATTCCAGTTGAATATTATTGATGCGAGACTCACGTATCAGGAAGAACGGAAGCTTTTAACTATCGGGTCATTTACAGATTTTTAGTAGCAGTAGAGAAGTGATTTTAAGAGAGGTCTACTAATTTCATATACAGATGTATACATTTTAATCGGTTTATCATTGAACTATCTTACGAGGATCTGTTTTTTTTTTTTTTGGTTTTGCTTCAAATGCATTCCTTCAGATATCTGTTTCTTGGTATATTTCCGATTCACTTTAAAACTTTTGAGTTACACAGATACATACACACATACACACACACACACATACACACACGCACACACACACACACACACACACACACACACACAC
>NC_068986.1:36457210-36460767 GCF_001194135.2 Octopus bimaculoides | reverse complement strand
ATATATATACATATTGGTTTGGTAATGCAGGAGGAAAATAGAACTCAAGACATAAGTATATATATAATTATGGATATATTCCACCGATTTCTGATATTCTTTCTGAATGCAATTTAGATTTGCAAACTTTTAGTATCGTGCTAAATACTACAAGATATCACGTATTATATTTTAGAGACTTACGTAGTTTAATAGAAGGCGAAGTTCATACAGCTATATTAGTGCTATTAACAGAATGGTATGAGACTGAGGACATACTGAATTTAATTGAATGCATAGAGTCTAGTTGCCGTGTGGCATGGCGAAACGCATCTCTATTATTTGAATAGAAAGAGTGTAATTTGTTCGCAGTATCCTTCGTCTAGTAGTAAAATAAATATGCTGATATTCAAATGTATAGTGTGGCGTATACAACTGAAGGTTTATTTAAAAAATTAACAATTGGCATAAATGTGAAAATCAGTTTTTTACTACATTTATCAGTGTCCGAAATATTAATCTAAATTCTGCAACACAAAAGGCCTGTCACAAATCTCTTACAAATCTCCACCGAAAATCAAAAGTTGCATCCATATTTACTAAATCTTTTTCTTTTCTGTTCTTTTTTTTCTTGAGATATGTTGAATATAATGCAATTTTCAAAATATGAAAAAATTTCTAAATATGTTACTCAAACTTTCTATGATGTATATGTGTCGTACTTTTAGGAATTTAATAGATTATTGCAATCATATTTACATAGGTTTTAAGACAAGTTCATATTTTAGCATACATATTTTTAATAATTGTGTCTTCTTAATTTGCCGTGAAGTTTATTATACCCAACAGCTAAATTGACATTACTAACACTTGCCAGAACACATCTCAACAGCCATAAAAATGAATTGTTTCATTTGATGTGAGGAATCTAATTACTTCTACTTCTAAATTAGTCACATTATTCGTTCGTTTATCACCTCTAGCACTGTGGGAACATTAAATGTTCTGACAGTAAGCACGTTTTCCGAAATACAACACAAGCCGCACTGTTTCGGAGCGGATAGATTTCCTGATGAAGATGGCGTTCATGCAATAAAATAAAGTCTTTAGTTACCAATGTTGACGCTTTGTCAACTAATCAGAATTTTAAAGATTTCGTCCCTTTTGCCAGTAAAAGTATAGATGGCATAATCTAGTGCACGTTTACTTACATGCATATTCATACGCTAACCAACATATGAATTTGATTATATTGGTCACAATACATGTAAAAACAATCATTTGTGAAGAAAGAGTCTGTGGAGACGACCTTGAATGGATGCGGCAAGGGTTTCAGCTTAAAAATCTTCTTGTAAAAGACAGGTGAGAAAAAAAAAACGCGCGCTAGAAGGAGGGGAATCCCAGATATTTAACATTCTGGTATGGGAACAGCTGTCATAATAGTTCGTGCAGAGTCTGTGAGTATATTCAGAGTAAGGAGATTGAAAAGAGAAGAGGAGATTGTGTCAAATGAGTTTTGCCAAAATGCTATGCAAGTAGGTTACCCCATTGATATCATCAGTGAGAAACTGAGCAGAGAGAGAGAGAGAGGGGGGAAGAAGAGAGAGGGAGAGAGAGGGAGAGAGAGGGAGAGAGACAGAGAGAGACAAACAGACAAACAGAGACAGAGGCAGAGAGAAACAGAGTTTGAGGGATAGAGATAGAGAGAGTGAGAGAGGGAGAGAGGGGAGTCCAGGTGAATGATGAGGGATTTCTTGTTATCCAGTTTCACAAATTTGTTTTAGACTAAAGAATGGACCCTCCGTAGTATTTCAGTTCAGTCCGTTATCACTGAAGATTTGGGTTTCAATGGCACAAGACCCACTTCAGTGTGTCGAAAACAAGGAAAACTTTTTGAAAACTTTGCGTAGGTCTGTGAACATGTATCGCCTAGCTTTTTGACAACATTTGATGTAGATTCTCTGCTCAAATTCTGTTATGGTTAATGCGACGATCGCATGATACACACCTTCCTTTCAAGCACTGCTGTAAACATTAAAACTTAGTGCGCATGCACAGCAGAGTTGAAGGTCAATCTCTAGAAAGTGGCTTTACTCTGCGTTCTTTAGCGTCGTTACTATGGCAACAGTCCGGATACTTACATGTATCCGTATACTATGGCAACAGTCTAGATACTTCATATACCACGTATATGAATCAATATCTCGATAGAGTAAGTTGCAGGAAGAAGAAGTGTTGGCAGTATTAATAATAAATATGTCATACTTCGTAAAACTAATTGTTCTAGAAATATAAAGAAATAGTTGCAAAGTTCTTTTTGCGCTTGTGTTACAACTTAATTGATAGGCATTCAATTGTTAGGTAACAGAAACTTCAGCAGCATAAGTGAGAATACTGAAGTAACAAAAAAATGAATATAAATGAACGATCCGAAATTTTTTACGATAAATATTTAAAGAACATAGAAATTGTATTCAGACATTTCGTAAAAGTATTAATCATTTTTGGAATGAAAGATCAAATACGGCGTAGACGGAACCATTTCATTATAGATACTAAGCAACCATCGACTAAAGTGTTTTCGACCGATGCTTTCTCTTTCTAAAATGACAAGCCAAAAAAAAAAAAAATTGCATTTAGTTATTGTAATAAGACATCGCGTGAAAATCTTTCGTGAAGAAATGAAGTTTATTTTCATTTTAAAAGAACAAAAACAAAGACTGATCAATATCGTTACAATTGATTCGCAGCTGGCCAAATCGAGAGAGTGTAAATTTCATTTTCTTTCGATTATAAAATATTCCTATGTCCGTGAAAGCGGAAATGAAGACATGCGGACACACATCGAAACTATCATTGTCCTTCTGTCCAGCTGACTTAACATGTAAATGAGGATGTATCGACTTCTATTACGATGTTTGTTTCTTTTTGAAATGATAATTGTATGAAGATCCGTGAATGTTTTCCCTTTTTGTTTCAGTTATTGTTGTGATCAACAAAAAATAACTTCCTCCAGTAAATGTTACCCTACTTACTAACTATTAATGTCTCTCAACATGATTTTCTCCCAAATTCTCTCCCTCCATTTTTTTCAAAATGCTCCTTTCTCTCTCCTCAGATACATCTCACTCACGAATGCGCAAATACTAACCTTCTGTCGTTTTCTTTCATTCTCAACCGTGTCCAAACGTGTATGCTCTATAAGTGAGATACTTAAGCAGAGAAAAGAACATACATTCATGCACACGCACACACACATGTATACATATATACATATACATACATATGTATATATATATATATATGCGAGTAAAAATAAATACAAAAAAGGGTTTTTTTTTGTATGATTGTGTATAGAGGAATATGTTATTTTGTTTAAAAGAGTTCCAACACTGTCTGTTTTTTATGTTTTATTTATATTCCTGCAAAACCAATGTGGGATATAGAATATGGAATAAACAATATATAATATAATATATAATATATAATATAAAATAAAAATGGATGGTTCTATGAACTAAAGTATTGAATGTCTTATTGAATATGTGGAATATGTCTTATTGAATAGATGAAATATT
>NC_068986.1:36453513-36454505 GCF_001194135.2 Octopus bimaculoides | reverse complement strand
CATATGTATACACATATATACATATATATACACACATATATACATATATAATGCACACACTTATATGTAGATGCATATTCATATATACAGAACATAGGTAATATATGACAAAATTTGTAAATAGTAGCATGTGTATGTGTGTGTGTGTGTGTGTGTGTGTGTGTTTGTATTTACGTATACATGAACGCTTTGCCGAATAAACAAATGTTTCTTTGAATGCTTCACTATGAGAATATAAATACGTGATATTCATTCCTGACAACGCTCATCAAACCTTCTATTTTATGGTGATCTTCAGAAAACATTAAAATTCCGCAATAGTGTTGTGTGAACAACATTCTTAATACGTATGTCACGAATGTCATTCGAGCATATGTATTCATACATTGAAAGGTATTCTTAATTTTAACGGAACTCATCTAAATGAAAAAAAAAGATATATAAATTGTAAAGACACGTAAATTTGCAAAACATTCAGAAAACAGAACAACATATTGGAATATGTAAAATATAAAAGTTGATATTGAGAAAGATTCCATTACAATGAGATGCGTGAAGCATGTAAACTAAACAAAGTATTCATTTCAATTTACGATGTGACGAAAACACATACGCAAGATTAAAAGTTAGGGAAGCAACAGAGATCACTATCTATCTTCTTATGTATGTATGTATGTATGTATGTATGTATGTATGTATGTATTTATCTATCTATCTTTGAGGCACCAGAATTTGGTAGGATAAAAACCAAAAACAAAATGAAGAGATTTCGTGAATAAAAATTTGAAGATAAGCAACAAAAATTCAATAGGTTATAGCAGTACGTATCGTACCGTACAAGCTCCATTTATTCATGTGGTGAGAACACCATAGAATGTACAATGAAAATGTACTCCTCAGCTGCATAATGGAATTTGATTTTAGAAAGTCATTTTGAGGATGTTTGCAGACAAGTCTGTGGAATAGCAGCATAGTCGAGATGATATGTTTTC
>NC_068986.1:36451768-36452718 GCF_001194135.2 Octopus bimaculoides | reverse complement strand
CATGTGTATATACTCACACACACACACACATATATAAATATATGTATGTATGTGTATATACACATATATCTACAGGAAATTTGAATAGAGAATCACAAGAAATGAAAAACAGTAACTACGGTGGAAAGGAGTCCATATTGTGGGCACGAAAAGGCAATGTGGTATTGGAAAATTATAAAACTTGAATTTCCTTTTTGTTACTTTCAAGGCTGTAAAGAAGAGTAAATTTGGAAGTCTTGTGTGACGTTCAACATCTCGGGTTTTTTTTATAAATTACAATTTATGCATAAAACGTAATGTTCGCTGCAACGTGCCTTCTATAAAGAGGAGAGATACTATATTCAACATACAAACATGACATAGTGCAGTATGCTTGTTAGTCACAGATGAAGGCTGTATGCAAGTAAGCCATTGTAAATCCAATCTATATTGTTATACAGAAGCATTCTGCCACCTTATATAAATCAAACAATTGATGCTTGAAGAGAAAATGTTTCCTTTACATGTGAAATAAGTATCTAAATAAAATTTGTGGAACTAACAATGACGGTTACAAACGTCTGAGTAAAAATGCTTTGCTGAAATTGCTATTGTAACTGGCAGCTAATAAACTTCTCACCACGAAACTATTTACTCTACAATTTTTGCAAGACACTCACATCGTTTATTGTTACAAATCATTAGTTCCTTAGCAAGAGGATGAAGTGAAAAGAACGGGTTTGAGCAGTAAATCCAAATAAGTTGTAAACATAACAAAATTTCGTAAGAGGTAAAAGAAGAATACAATTTTTAAGCAAGAACAAAGGCAACAATTGGTTTTGAAATTTCAGCAACGTTCGATGTATCATACCATATATGTGTGGGTGTGTGGGGGTGATTGTGTGTGTATGTGTGTACATAGGTATGCATGTATTTATGTATGTATGCATGTATGTATACGTATATATGTA
>NC_068986.1:36443655-36451524 GCF_001194135.2 Octopus bimaculoides | reverse complement strand
ATATATATATATATATATATATATAATACTTATGTGTGTGTATGTGTTTATATAAGTACATACATAGACACCCAAGCATGCTCTTTGCGCGTCCGCACACACCTGACGCATGCATATGCTAGTGTATCCATGAGGTTTGATTAACTAACAAACTATTCCAAGTTATGTATGTCGTTGAAAATCAAATGTTTAATGATGCTATTGTTCATAGAGAAGGATGATAATAATAATAATGATAATATATAATAAAAATAATAATAATAATAATAATAATAATAATAATAATAATAATAATAATAATAATAATAATAATGATGATGATGATGATGATGATGATGATGATGATGATGATGATGATGGTGATGATGATGATAGTAATAATAATAATAATAATGGTAATTTGCACGGAGCTGGATGTACCTCATGATAAAAACTAGTGGGAACACAAACCAGCTCCAGTGCTTGAAAATGATTACATCGCACTCCTCTGGAACTTCACCATTCAAACTGACGGAACGATAGATGCAAATAGGCCAGACACCATACTGAAAGACTTTAGACAAAAATCATGCCTACTCATTGATATGACTGTCCCAACCGACATAAATGTATCTGTCAAGACCTACCAAAAACTGAGCAAGTATAAAGATCTTGAAATAGAAATTGGCAAAATGTGGAGCCTCAAGACTAAAACAATACCTATTGTCATAGGTGCCCGAGGAATGATAGCAAAAGGGTCTGATTCCTACCTAGCTCAGATAACAGGATACTCCTAATAGCAGAAATCCAAAAGATAGCGCTCATGGGAACTGCCCACATCCTACGTATAATACTGTTTATGTAATCTCACATTTTAAAACAAAGTCATAATTTTCTTGTTTTCTTAAACATTCTCTAGGACAATACTATATGCAAAAACTATGACGCCCTAGGCATAACACCAACATGAACTTCTAACTCGTTGTCTCTTGAGGTCTCTGGGTGAGACTTGGAGTCAATTTGTACAAATACACGGCAAAAGTCAAACATATAATAACAATGACAATAAAAATAATAATAATAATAATGATAATAAAAAAAACATAATAATAATAAATAATAAATAATAATAATAATGTTATTAGTCCTATTGATGATAATGATGATGTAAACTAATGTTATACTAAAAAGCATTAGCTTCCTCTTAATTTTGTTTCTGAAGTTGATTTTTTCATCGTTCTGTATATTCAATATAACTCAATATAATATACCGTGTGTGCGTGTTTAAGTGTGTAAACGTGCGTGTGTTTGTATAAGCACACACACACACATATATATATACATACATGTGTGTGTGCATGTATATATATAATTTCATCCAATTTGCTTTTAGTCTCAATGATTTGCAGTTTGTTACATGTCATAGAGTCAGTTACTTTTATTCACATTTCCGTTCTTGACGGCTGTTATAAATTAGATTTTCAATTCTAATATTTATCTATCTAACTACACACACACACACACACACACACACACACACACACATACACACACACACGTACACACATACGTACACACGCGAACGAACGCACGCACAAACACACGTATCGGTATACATGTATATGTATATTTATGTATGAATATAAAAGCGTGTGTGTGTAAGTGTGTAAGTGTGTGAGTGTGTGGTGTGTAGTGTGTGTTTGTGTGTGTGTGTGTGTGTGGTGTGTGTGATTTTTAGATATTATTTACGAATAGTCCATTAGCTCTCACTGTTTAATGACAGTATTGTGACTTTCTCTCTCTGAATTATTCTTGCATCTTTGTATGATCATACGATTTAGACTAAGTTTCCAAATGTTTTGCTTATTTGTCTTGTGGCGTTTGTTTTGTATTGTAGATCGTTATGAATATATAAAATACAGATATTCTCTTAATGACTGTCTGTATAATTTAAGGAAATTTCTCCCATCACGATTCGTCTGACCTGCCAGTTTGTATCATTATTTCTCTCACTGAATAAATAACTTTCCTCGCTGGAAAGTAAGTATTATTATGTAAGATATTGTCATTGTTAATAATATGGTTAACGTAAGAAATTATGTCCATTCACGAAGCCTAGAGAACTACTCAATTTTGCAAAGTATACCATTGTAATGAAAGATGGAATATTGCCATGGCAGTTTGCTGAAGTAATTTTGCTCGAATCAAGATTTCTAGTTTATTTTCGTTGCGAATCCTGTTTGACTTCTACGCTTCACAATTGCTTTCCAGATACATTGTGAATGTCATGATAACCGAAATCTCTTAAGAATGTTTGTGTGTGTGTGTGTTTGTGTATATATATATATATATATGGTTTCTGTGTCACTAATTTCAGTATCACTTTTATTTTTCATTACCAAATATCCATTCGTAAGGAATATCTCGTGTTTTTGTCTCAGAAATTTTACGTAACGTACTAATACCTCAACAATAAAATATTCAAGAAAGCCAAACTTTTCCTCAGAGCAAATTTTTCTCAATCTTAATTTTGATAATTAACTCATTCTGATTAGAACCTGCTTCAAATTTGTGCGCAGAAGACGAATAAACATACAATGAAAATGAAAACACTGGCAATAATTCAAACGAAATTACATACGTATATTGTTTTTGCTTGAATGATCTTTAAATGCCAAGTAATTAGAAAATCTATTGATAGAGCATATACTAAGATGGCAGGTACTTATTTGTTCTACGAATGGATAAATCTCAGGAAGAATTGGTAAGTATATTCATAATAAGAATATTTCATGGTCGACTTTGTTTCTCATTCTTTCGGAATCGATCAAGTAGGTACCATTTGAGTATTGGGGTCTGTTTAATCGACTTAGCCCTGTGGTCGCTTTCATTCATTGCTGATTTCAAACGATAATGCTGTATGTCTCTCTCATTTGGAACATAATTTAATCGTTATATCACTATTAAAAATGCACCGAGCTGGCAGAATCGTTAGCACGCCGGGCGAAATGCTTGGCGGTATTTCGTCTGTCTTTATGTTCTGAGTTCAAATTCCGCCGATGTCGACTAAGCCTTTGATCCTTTCGAGGTCGATAAATTAAGTACCAGTTGCGTAGTGGGGTTGATCTAATCGACTGGTTCCCTCCCCAAAAGAAATTTGGATCACGTGCCTAGAGTAGGAAAGATTATATCAATATTCAGAAATGTTCGAACAATCATAATGTTGACTGAAAAATTATCCGTACTAAAATAAATAATACTTCTTTTAATGTCAATGATAGAAGCTTCTAAGTAACTGTCGGATAATCTTTTCAGCAAAGTCTTAGGTGTAACAATAATATCAAGAATAATATCGAAGAAATGTTCCTCACATTTTCTACACCGATCAGGTATTGACGTAAATCCAGATTAGAACAATGACACCAGTGATTATGGTCAGACATTGCCAAGATATTTAAACCACTTTAGCTATATGTTTATAAATACTTGCCCAAATTAATACTCCTGTTTAAACACGCATGTACGCACACAGGGTCTGTGCGTACATGCTTTATATAAAATTCTTGATTTATATTACAAACATTTTTTGTGAAATAGCTAAAGCATCACCAGGCATGAATGATATTATCTTTACATTAATCATAACTCTTCACGTATAAGTTTTATTGTAATGTCGAACATCGCGATTGAAGTGATGTTTCAAATGAAAGTGAATCATCTCCAGGAATAATCACGTCTATACTACTTTCAGCTTTCCCGTAGATCCTAGCAATTTTCAGTAATAAAGCTTTTGGTGAATGCACTTCAAAGAAATTGTTCTGACATGTCGACGCATGTAAAGTCTGTACTTAACATGTTTTCACATGACTGAAAGACGATTCCTAGGTCATTAGCAATATACCGATTGTTTATTGAACGACATTTTTACGTTTACTCTTTAAACTCAAAAACCGTATATATGATTCCCTGATTATCAACTTTCGTCAAAATATTTTCTGTAGACATAAAGGTCAACTGTACTCAAACAGTCATTACTAACCTTTTAAGACTGGACAAATTTAAGGCGCCAAGCTGACAGAGTCGTTATCACACCGGGAAATTGCTTAGCGGCATTTCGTTCGTCTTTACGTTCTGAGTTCAAATTTCACCGAAATCGACTTTGTTAATCCCTTTCGGGGTCGATAAAATAAGTACTAGTTGATCACCAGAGTCAACATAATCAACTTACGCGCCTCCTGCAGTTGTTGATTTGTGTCAGAATTTGAAACCGATATTGCAGAAATTATGTCCCTCCATCTTCTAATAACGCCAAACATGTGACACGTATATGTAAATACTCTCTTTGCCAGGAAAGCCTACTTACCCTCAGTGTTGTTTAGTACATTTCAAACACCATAATAGAGTTCATTTCACAATGCTATCACAAAAGAAGTCTTAAATATTCATGAACAGACCCTGTGAATATTAGTGAATACATATATTATTCAGTTATTGGTAACATGTTTGCAGATGTTTTCTTGTTGATGAGTTCACAGTAAATCATTTCATAAAAGACAATAGTATTTATCAAAATAGAAAAGAAAATTCAAGTGAAGCACAGATACTCCAGAAATAATACAATAGAAAAAGTTTCTTTTGCTCTAAGCACAATTCTTCAAATTTTATTTAACATTTAAATACATTCTGATTATGAACTACATCAACCTCAATAAATGAAGCGGAAGAGAAATACATGGAAAAAGAAGGTGATAATAATGTTGCACCGGAAATAATACACATGTAATGAAAACTTTCAAAATCTCATTTTATTTGTACGTCAAATTGATTTTAGCTGGGCAGAAAATAAAACACTTCATATTCTTTACAACTTTTCATAATATCCAAATCCCTTCGAGAAATATATGAAATAGGAATACTATTTATTTTAATTCCAGTCTCAGTCATTCTTATGCCAGGTGTTATAATCAATTTAGTAGCGTGAAAATATAATTATTGCAAACGTTAATATTACAGATAATTCTGCTGATAGTTTTAGTATGAATATTATGATCATATACATTTCTATATTATTGTTATTATTATTATTATTATTATTATTATTATTATTATTATTATTATTATTATTATTATTATTATTATTATTATTATCAATATTATTATCATTATCATCATCATCATCAATATTATTAATAGTTGATTGTCGGTTCGAATAAAACCAATTACACAGCTGGTGCAACAGAAAAGTGCGTGAACTTAGCATGGTCTCACTCCTGTGTAGTTTATAATCAAAATAATGTTTGTATTTGTAATATTTATTTTGCTATAATTGAAAACAAATATTGAAACTGTAACGATAATATTTCCTATGTAATTATCAATTTCCTTCATAAATGTGACGCATGCATTTCATCATATTTCTAAATCGGTTGTGTATATTAATCTAGCTACTTGAAAACAAAATTAGTAAACTCAAGTAATGGAACTGATGATGTTTATACCAATAAAGGAATATTAGAAATTAGATTTCAATTTGAAAGACTGGAAGCACTTACTTGGTTATAATTTCACAGATGTATTTAATTATCAACGTAAATATGTAGGTTGTAATTTTGCTCAGATACAACATAAATGTCAAATAATTATCGGCGGTGGGTACGTGATACATAGCTACGAACACAGTCGATGTTGACGTAATAGAGTGACTCAGTAATCGTTTATCTAATTAAAATTAACATCGCAGCCAGGACAGATAAACAATTAGCTTAATTGCTAATTCTAGTCAAAAGAGTCAAGGGAGACAACACCAGATTTACACCCCACAACTCACTCACACTTAATTTCTAATCAATTTCAATTAATATAAATATCGGAGGTTTTCACTCCAAGCCTTCTTAACCAGAATTAATAATTATTTTCTCTTCATTATAGATGCACTTTTAATTTACCATAATTGCCTTCATGCAAAATGACACCAACTTACTAGTGTTTCCTTGCAGAAGGCGCTTTTTCATTACTTACTTGAGATATTCAGTCATTTTGCCAGTGTGTTTTTTCACTCATATCATTTGTAATCTCACGTCATATTACTTCTCGTAATAATCGATAAATATTCTGTTTAGTTGAGGAGTCATAATGATATCAAAACATACCCCAGAATCTATATTTGGGTAGACACCTTATACAATATTGTGTAAAGCTCGCACACTTTTTTTTATCTACCTGATGTTATCAACAGTAGGGATGCGTATGCTCTGGGATTTACTTAAGGAATTCCTACGTGTTTGTACAGACAGAAAATGAAACTCATGAGACTCACAATAATCTCATGAATTCTATCTATCTATCTATCTATCTATCTATCTATCTATCTATCTATCTATCTATCTATCATATATATATGATGTGTGCGTGTAAATGTATAAATGTTTAGTAAATTATTTCAGCCTATTTTATGGTAAACATACATCCATAAACCGTCTACTGCCAATGTATTTCAGTAGCTAAAGATGTATTGGGGAGTAGATACCTATGAATAGTTGATTACAAAAAAAAATGTGAAAAGTATTTAGCTTCAGCGGGTGGATGTAAATAATTCAGCCAAAACCATGAAGATATGTTAAACGTAATCCACATGCGTACTGCCATTAACTTTAAATATTCCCTCTGTTCTGTAAAATATAGAGAAAAAACTTTGTTTCAACGAGAGTACCCGCATTTGCAGTATTAAAACATGTTTGAAACTGATATACGCCCTCACTTTGTTACTGGATTTCAATATTCCATTTGAAGAAACTACAAGAGATATTATTTCATAAATGAATAATTAAATGCATCGATTTCATCGATTATGTAGCTACTGCATAACTTGTGGTTACTGACCTGCCTGCCGTTCATTTCATTAGAAAACTTTAAGAACAAACATAGAGTGAAATTTGAGAAAAAAGACTTAGAAGCAGGTATATAGTGAATAAACAGTTCATGTCTATAAAATGAATTCCATCTCCCCGGGGCAGTGTGTCTAGAAATAGAAAGTACATAGAACTAACAATATTCCGTAGGTATGTCCATAGTTAAGTCTGCAGTATTATACTCTGTGTTGAAAATATGCTGCTATCGATTAGCTGAGGAACTCTATATTCTGATTCAACTTTTAAATGTTAAATAAAAGCAATAAATGAAGACTCAGTTCAACATGGGAATACGTATCTATTAAAATAAGACATCTAACTATAAGTACGATATTCTACTAACCAAACAGAACATTGGTAACAGCTAAACAAGGATATTTGCAGAGCAGTAATTTACTTTTAGCAGTGTTTACACCTACTATACTTTCAAGATGGAAAAACTCGATCATTACTAAGGAGATACACTTCCTCCTAAAAACAGACAGCAACACTAAGCTGTTGTGTTTATTTTCCCAGTAAAGCAAGTCAATATCGGAAAGTGGGATGCAAAGAACCTGAACAAATACCACTTCTTGGATTCTGTCAGTGCATGCGACAGAAAACAACGAAAATCCTTCAACACATTTTTAATTATAAGTTTCAGATGTTTCTATAGCATCTCCATTTTCAACGCCAGTTTACGCAAAAATTATAAAAAGAAAAAATACGTAATATGCGGTAGTAGGCATCGGAGAGGAACTTCCTCAGCCTTGCATCAGAGTATCGGGCAGAAATAATAAAGAAAAAGTTAAAAGTTTGTATGCGGGATAAGTCTGTGGAGAAGAAAATATGTAGGTGTGGGGAAATCAAGAGGGTGGATACGTATGAAAATAGGAAGGAGAGAGAGAAGGAGGGGAGAAATATATATACACATCTACCACATTGTGAACTCAGTGATACCGTACCCGGCTATATTTATATATATATATATATATATATATAT
>NC_068986.1:36440551-36442919 GCF_001194135.2 Octopus bimaculoides | reverse complement strand
AGTAGAAGACACTTGCCCAAGGTGCCACGCAGTGGGACTGAACCCGGAACCATGTAGTTGGTAAGCAAGCTACTTACCACACAGCCACTCCTGCGCTATTTATATTTATATTTATATTTATATTTATATATATATAGGTTATGAGCGGTAGTGGTGTCAATTAGACCTAGAGGGTAATGCTGAGTAAGTGCAAAGAATAGACCATAGTTAAGATCCAGGTTCGGTGATTATGCGAATAAGGGGTCCAACGTAGGTCATATATCAGCGTGCGTGTGAATATAAGGATTTACTTTTCGTAATGAGATAAAAAAGAAAAAACCAAGGCTGTGTAGGTGTACCACAAAAATTCCAGCTGGAACAACGTTTGGAGTTGTGGTTGTTTGAGTGTCATGTTCAAAAACGGCTAGACACCGGTGGCGTCCGTTTGAGTCAGCAAGTATTGGTTAAAGTTGTGAGGAAACACAAGCAATTCGGCAATGTAAGACAGGAGCATTTAATTTCATTTAATTCAATATAAATTTAGTTGCATAACGAATGATGAAATGGTGCAAAATAGTAAAGATCGTCTCTGACAGCTTTTTCTGGGATATCCGGGCTATTGGAGCATCGTATCGAACGAAAGCTCTCTAAGGGTATTCTATCATTCGAGAAGTAATGGTTAGACTGTAGAAGAATGTTCCTCAGTAATGATATTTGTTGCAATTCAATATGTCCAGGAGTTTGGAGGGTCCAGTTAAATCCCGTTAAACCTGGTCTTCTTTAGATAAAACCATGATCAGAAAGAATGGTAAAGTGACACAGCATGGTGAGAAAAGGGAAATAATTGTTGTGCAGTACTCCATATTGAGAACAGTGCCTTTATCTATTTATCTATTTGTGTTTCTCATGCCAGAATTATATATATATATATATATACATATATATATATATATCTTTAATCTTTGGTTAACGTATATTCATTCATACTTTCTTGTTTGTACAATCTTTTTATATTTTTATTCCTTTATTGCCCACGAGGGGTTAAACATAGAGGAAACAAACAAGGAGAGACAAAGGGATTAAGTCGATTACATCGACCCCAGTGCGTAACTAGAATTTATTTAATCGACTTCGAAAGGATGGAAGGCATTTGACGTCAGAATTTGACGTCAGAACGTAACGGTAGATGAAATACCGTTAAGCCCGGCATGCTAACGATTCTGCCAGCTCACCGCCCGCTATTTATATGTTGCTTATACTTGATGTGTTCAACATTCATCATAGCAAGTGTATTTCGCTGACACTGATATTTCGTTAATTTTATAGAATTTATATCATGTCAGTTGAGTTTTATGCTTAAGAGATTTGAGTTTTAAAATAGAAGACAGTTACTATACGTTATATTTCGAATGGAAACTGTAGTTGACCATTGTCAGTTAATACTAACTTACGTTACCCATGTTTTGATGTGTATACAATGGAACTTTTGGTATAAAGACCTAAGATCTAATGACATTTTTTGTTGCTAAGACCAACGAACAATGGACACTTTTTCGTGCGCAGACAAACTTGCAGTAATCTTCTGTTGATGTAATGGCTAGAGAACAAGTGTCATCGCTAAGAGCAATCATTAATAATGGAAAGAGAGATAGTTGTTGAAATGAAAGCCTATTATTAATTAACTTAGAAGTTCCTTCAGTTTGAATATTACTCAACAAATATCTAAAGATCAAGAGAAAAGTAGCTCCTAAAGCAATGTTTTTGAAAGCCAGTATCAAGACATTGCATCAAGCTGATGTCTTCATATATTTACATTCATATTCATTAATAATTACAGAAAAATATCTGGTAATGTATGATTAATGGTGCTGCATTCTATGATTACACAAAATTATTCTGAGTTGGTATCACTGTATGTGTTATATTTTTATAATTATATTATTTGATTATCTATATATGAGATGTAGAAAAATCGCATCAATTTATTAGTATATGCCATAAGTCTTTGTGTAAATGTGACATCAATTTATTGGTCGATGTCACAAGTTCTATATGAATTTAAGAACGAACTTCCTTTGAGATATTGTAGTACTACGTGTTTCCCTAGATTTCATACATATCATGTTCGGAAAGTAACATATGACGGAAAGGTAAAACACTGGAACATTCCGTTCCCAGATTATTTAATTACAAACAATTGTAGGTTCAAGTTTTCCGTTATAACTTTACCTAGACAGTTTGATACGTGAATCCTACTGTTGCCGCTGGCTCACCAAAGACTTCTGAGTTGATTTGAAACAGAAATAAATGCTCGTATGTATGTATGTATGTATGTATGTATGTATGTATGTATATATATATATATATATATATATATATATATATATAT
>NC_068986.1:36436182-36440438 GCF_001194135.2 Octopus bimaculoides | reverse complement strand
TGTGTGTGTGTGTGTGTGTGTGTGTGTGTGTGTGTGTAGATAGATAGATATTGTTGTGTCTGGGGAGAGTCATTCTCTTTTAGTGCCTTATTATTTAATACACTCACCGGTTTAGTTTCCACTCATTTACTCAGTTGCTTTTTCTAAAATTTTCTTTGCGCCCTGCAAACTTTTCAATACTCGTTGCAAGACGCAAAGAAAATTTTAGAAAAAACAATTAAGTAAATGAGTGGAAACTAAACCGGTGAGTGCATTAAGTACTAAGGCACTAAAAGAGAATGACTCTTCCCAGACACAACAAAATAAGCTTCAACACTCAACACACTAACTCACATAGAGAATCTTGGAAACCAAATCATAAAACGATATATATGTATATATATATATATAAACATATGACTTTTTTATTTGCATTTGACTGACACCATCATTTAACATCTCGTTCGACTATAAGTCCTTCGTTCTATTTTCAAAAGACAAAAAGTCATTTTGTAAGGCGGTTGGTTACAGTAAATTTAAACAATAACAGTTGTTGTTGTTGACACTCCGTCGATTACGACGTCTAGGGTTCCAGCTCATCAAATGAACGGAACAGCCTGCTCGTGAAATTAACGTGCAAGTGGCTGAGCACTCCACAGACAGGTGTACCCTTAACGTAGTTCTCAGGGATATTCAGCGTGACACAGTGTGACAAGGTTGGCCCTTTGAATAACAGGTACAACAGAAACAGGAAGTAAGAGTGAGAGAAAGTTGTGGTGGAAGAGTACATCAAGGTTCGCCATCATCCCCTGCCGGAGCTTCGTGGAGCATTAGGTGTTTTCGCTCAATAAACACTCACAGCGCCCGGTCTGGGAATCGAAACCGCGATCCTATGAACGCGAGTCCGCTGCCCTAACCACTGGGCCATTGCACCTCCACAAACAATAATAGTATGCATTCTGTAAATGCTAACACCGACAGAAATGAAAGATGAAGTCGAACACTGAAATTTCAATAAGAAATATTGAGACAAACTTCTTTTTAATATTTCGCTTTACAACTTGCAGTGAAGCATGGTAATGACAATTCGCGGAAACATAAGAATATTTTAAAAGTTATTGTTGCCTTGTTTGGAATTATTCGTATTCTGATTTGCTGAAATTTAATTGTTGCTCAAAGAATGTGTTGACATTTTGTTGAATTAGTAACCCGCGTGGTGAAACTAAAGTTTACTATGTCTGTAAATTGTTAAAAGAAAAGTTGTAAATTTCTTTAGCATGACTTGAATAGTTTATTTTGCGTGATAGGTCTCACTTAGTAATTCGAGGTATGAATTGTGAAGAGCCAGTGTAATTAGCAATGTTTCTACGTCTTGCTTTGTGCTTCAGTAATTATGTATGTGCCTGAATATCAGTAAAAGAATCAGAACGTGCATTTACGAGTACGGGTTGATGTCCTAAAAATACATTTATGCAAGCAGAAATATCATGAGGCAAGATGCTCATATTATTATGAAAATCTACTTTTGAGAAATATCAGTGTTAGTATATTGAAACCGGAACACATCGATACCTTAGTGAACAAAATAGAAAGTGACAACCTTTCAATGAGAAGAAATAAAATGTGGTATTTATATCAATCCTAAGCAGATAACTGGGATCCTTGACAGGTAGTACTGTCCAAGGCCAGGTCAGAGCTAGTGGTACTGGTATGTGAGGTATAATTCCGTTCTCCCTCCTCAAAAGAAGTTTTGAATTCCCGCAATAGTGGAAGTGTCTAATGTTTTGACCAGGCCAAGCTAATGTGATTAAAACACACATACACATATATGTTAATATATATAGAGAGAGAGAAAGGGGGAGAGAGAGAGGGAGATAGAGAGAGGGAGAGAGTGAGATAGAAAGAGGGAGATAAAGAGAGAGAATGATAGATACAGATATATGTATATAGATAGATAGATAGATAGATAGATATAGATACACACACATGCACACACACAAACAAACACACACACACATACACATATATATGTATGCATATGTGTGTGTATGAAGCCGCGTGTTTTAGTGGTTAGACAATTGTAACGTCAGGAGTTCTCTTCCCGGCACGCATGTATGTGGAGAGCTCAGCCAGTTGCTCTAAAATTTCACGAGCCGGCTGTTTTATTGATCGGATTAACTGGAACACTCATCATCATAACCGATAACAGAGATATTTCATATTTAAAACTTGTAATTATTGCATGTGGATTATTCCACGGATATCACTCTGCTATTGAAACGCGTTTCCTTTTAGAAAATACTGTTGAATTCACATACTCAGTCTTGTTTCAGTCTTCAGTCTAACGAAAGTGACACATAACACTAAATATCTTTACATAAAGCCACTGTTTTAAGTTTTTTGAATCTGAATTACTCTCATTGATCTACCATCCATCACTTGCTTAACTGGTTCATGTTAGCATAAAGCAACACTTACAGACGAGACGTAAATTTTCAAACAATGCAGCAGATATCAAACGGGTTTAGTTATTCCTTCATTTATTGAACGTGCTGCAATTCTATAAATGTGAAGATCATTTGATGATTATTTAAATGTCACTAATCTTTCACTAGCAACCTAATGTATACATTATTTTATAGAATATGAGGTTGCTGTCAGAAATATGCATAAGGAACATGCATTCAAAGATTGATGATCAATTAACTATATTCAATAAATGGATTATGTCCAAGTATACTGATGGAATATTTGATAATATGCACTAACAAATCGTTTCTCAATTAGTATCTAATTGCTAATTAATATGTCTGACACATACTTCAGGTACGGCTGGCACCACTTATTATATTCAGATTAAATAATTGACAAATAAATGGTCGTTCAAATTCAAAACGAGCAGGAATAGAATACATTTTGTTTCACAATTAGAAACCTCAATTCTTAAAAGAGAGTGGTTACATGTCTGGGTGCAACTGTTAAAATACGTCTTTTCTTAAATGCACTTTTATCAAAAACAATCCAATATTTATTGATTGCGTGCCTATACATGAGGTAAAATTTATTGAGAAGTTTGTATTGCGTAGGACTTCACCACACACACACACACGTTTTGCTCTAAATATCCCAAAATTGAGTTCGCGAAACTGCATCAAATCGCGTCCCCATAGCTGTGCCTTGAATTTGGTGTTAGTTTTTCTTCCGTTGAAAGGGAATATATTGTTTTCGAGGATGAGGATGACCGCGTCTAGTATAAAGGTTACAGTAAATCTACTGGGGATCACTTCTCTATGTTTCTCAACCCAATATTTTATGGCAGTAATTCTCAAATTATGTGGAATGTTCGTATATAACTTTGTTACATTAAAACGTACTAACAGTGAAGTGGATTCTGTTGTCTTGGGCAGATGTGACATATATATATATATATATATATATATATATATATATATATATATACGCATATTTTATCTGTGGGTGTATATATAATTTTATGCGTGTGTGCTTTTATGCTGTTTGATCCGCAATGCTGAACATTGGGTCAACGTTTATAATATCTCGTTAACTCTGAACTGTTCATTTTCATATTAAACTCCAATTCTTCGAATAATCCATTAGTATGTCTTCAGGCGTATTTCCCAAATTACTTATGCTTCTGTGTCAATAACTTATTGCAATTTCTTTCACATCAGTGAGATATCTTTCGCTCCAGGTTCGAAGGAAAACCTTATTTTTCAAACAACTCACTTGCGATTTCCTGAAGCATATTTGATTCAAGAGTACATAAATATTTCTTAAGTGGTATAATACTTGATTAGTTCGCGTCTCCGGAATCGTTTTCAAAGGATTATCTATAAAATTTTAACTGAATTGTCATTGAAAGTCACTGTCTCTAGATTGTATATGTAAGTGCACGGTGTATTTGATGTAAGTGCACGATGTAATTGAAACTAATTTCAGATTTTCATAGTCAGGCTTTCATTTACTCATACTCTCATATTTAGCTGAGCTACTGTGTTCTTCTCATAGACACAGGTGTAGATGTGTGGCTCAGAAGCTGGTTTGCCAGCTACATGCTCCTAGGTTCAGTCCCCTCCCCCCTGCACGGCACTTTAGTCAAGGGATTTCCACTAAAGATCCGGGCCGGCTAAAATACGAAGTCTGGAGGTGGACTGTCATATGTATGTATGTATGTATGTATGTATGTATGTATGTATGTATGTATGTATGTATGTAGACATACATACATACATACATACATACATACATATATATAT
>NC_068986.1:36432465-36436105 GCF_001194135.2 Octopus bimaculoides | reverse complement strand
TATACACATACATATATATATATGTTTGTGTGTGTGTGTGTGTGTGTGTGTGTGTGTGTGTGTATGAATGTATGTATGTATATGGGGGCGGTCTTTTTGTGTGTCTATGTTTCTATTTGCCAATCTTTTTCTTATGTGTGTCCAGCATTACAGTTTGACAGCCGATGTTGGTTTGTCTCGGTTCCCGCTACTTATCTGTGCCGCATGGCCGCAGTCCAATGAATGAAACAAATAAAACATTAGAGACAGATAAGCCTGTATATAAATTAATTCTGAGACTTTAATACAATGATGTCCCCGAAAATGCTTCGAAAGAAATCATTTTCAATAGGAGTACGAATAATAATAGTACCTTTTAATTCTTTTCATCTGATCCAGTATTATACTAATGACCTAGAAACCTTTCTTATTAACTTCATATTCTCACATTCAGTTCGTATTCCTAATACCTATCGTCTGTTACAAAGACTTAGTTTCAAAGCCATTTCGTTTTTATGTTTTCTTTTGTGGAAATATAGACCATGCGCATTTACCTATATTCTGAGATATTCTAAGTAAAACTACTACGTTGTATAATACAAGTATTAACAATATAACTATATGACAGAATTTGGTATTTCGTATACATAAAGGAAAACCCATAACGACAATTCAAGTTTGAGCATAATAAAACAAATGACGTACAAGAATTTAAGGAAAGACATGTTAAGTGCATACTAACAAGAATGCAGACGTTATAAATGCTTAAGAGACTTCACCTAGAAACAATTCAGAGCAATTTTATAGAATCATTAATGAACCGTTGGCCCATAGTAGAAATCAAAATAACAATGATATCTACAATTTGGATACTATATAAAAGAAATTAATGTAAGTGAATAACGATATTCCATATGTTAACTTTGCCATCGTTTTTTTCACAGAATGTTGAGTGTAAGAGATTTTAAACTATTCAAGTACCGATTTCAAATGAGATTTATTGAAGCTATCCATAATTCTTTTATGCTGTTACTCTCTTACTTATTCTAATTAGTGTACTGCGGTCCGTTAGGACACCATCTTCATGGGTTTAGTCGATCAACTTGAACTCTGACGGATCTCATTATACATTGTCCTACCTATAACAGCATGTCTCATCGGTAGATAATAAGGCGATGACACTATCGGACAACAGCTTCCTATTTAACTGCATTTTCCCGCATCTGTGCCTATTTTTGCATCAGGTATTTTGTTGATCTTCCTTGTTTCTGGATTTGAAATTAATACCATTCAAAGTGGAAGTTAGTAATCCGGTTGCTGGTCCATGATAGACTCCTCTGATGATCAATATTACTATCATCCTGGAGCTTACTGTTAACATGTCTATGCATGGTCTTCTGCTCATATAGGCTCATCCTTTCATCTGATGATTCGTTGTGATAGAGTCATGTGACTTCTTCGCGAATGTATTTAAGGTTATCAGACAAGTAATGCTGCTCAAGGAACTCCTTTCCAAGTTTCATGATGTTATCAGTGACATGTCTGCAAATTTGTTCTAGAGATGGACTTCGATATTTGGTGGTTAAGAGATATTGCGGAAGCGAAATGATTCGACATTCACAGGCAGTCTGAACTGATGTTTAGCCCCCACCCCCATGTTTCTGTTTTGGGTAGAGGTTGTCTACGTCACTGTTGGTATGGATATGTTTGCTGGGTAGTGTCCTCCGGCTTTTCACATCAATGGTTCGGATCTCATCAAGCGTCCAGTCAAGTAAGTACTGACACTGCAAACACATTGTGGGCCACAGTTTTTTTGAATGCAGAGGGTTTTGAGGTTCATATTTTCTTTATTCGGGTGTAATATTCTTTAACGACACGTGTTCTGTTACAGGTGCCATCGTAAGATATGTTTTCATCCATCTCACATAAATTAAAGTAGAAAGCCAAATAGATATAAAGGAACTTATATAATTTGACTTAATCTGCGATGACGAGGTTTAATAAAGCTGAAATAGACCCATCCACGGATATTGTCGTAGTAAAAAAAAGTCTCTTATGTTAAAACATGGATGTTTTTCTCTTATGTCCTGCTCCGAGAGAAAACAAAAGATTTCCGACTTAAAATCTCAAAAAAAAAAAAATGAAGTGATTGTCTCCCACAAATTACGCAGATTCTCCCGATCCCTCTCGTTTTCCCCCACCCACTTCTCTTACGGCCATGATAATGGGTCTGGTAAGCAACAAATGAATAAATATAAATTATGTGGATAAACTATATTGTAGTTTATGATAGGTGTAAGCGTCTCATATCGTCGAAGTATGGTATAGATCCTGCATGCATATTTTTGTGTGATGCGCGATGTTTATAGAGAGATATTTAAATATCAATGTATACGATGGTAGTTCATCGCTGTAGATATTCTGACCTCGATATCCGATAAATGATTAAATAATAAAGTAAATGCTTTATTCATACGCGAATCGCAGGCTATAACTGCTTGAACCTATGAACATTAATATAGAATTTATATTCACGTTATGGATAAAGAGATTACTTGTACCCTTGATAGCTTTCCATGATACATGTAGCATAATATATAAACTAATTGATTCTCAGGGGAAATGTGGAGGAATCAATTTAATAACTTATGTGCTAGAACCTGTGCTAAGCTACACGGCAGCGATAAGTTTAGCTATTTTACTCATTCAAATGGTTCAAATACATACATACATATATACATACATACTTCTATCCATCCATCCATACATGCATGCATATCTCTCTCTCTCTCTCTCTCTATATATATATATATATATATATATAGCTACCTAGCTAGTGTCCACGTCAAACTATGTTTGTGTGTGTGTGTGAGTGTGTGTTTGTGTGTCTTCTTGATAGGATGAGTAAGAAATCGCAAAATTCAGCGAGAGATAAGTATCATCCAATGACCTAATAGAAAGTTCATGCGCGGACAAGTAATTATGCATTCTCATACGGCGTGGATACAGTCTGAAGTAAGATGAAGGAGAAATAAAGGAAAACAAAAGACAGGAATAACATAAGGAATCGTTGACATAGTTATGTTCATTTATATATTCTTCAAATCTCACATGCCATTAACGAAATGGATGGTATCATTTTCGTAAGATAAATGGACTAACATGGATTTGTTATTTTGTCTCAGTAGGCGTCATCAGCATGAAACTTCATTATTGGAAGATTCTTCATTCTTTAGTTTCTCTTTAGTTCCCACCAAATGTTTGCTCTGTTATCATTTCGTAGATGTAGCATACTGTAGACACTGAGACAATATTGTTTTTAAATTTTGGCACAAGGCCAGTAATTTTGTAATGGAGGACTAGTCGATTACATCGAACCCAGTCTTCAAATGGTAATTATTTTATCGACCTCGAAAGGATGAAAGGAAAAGTGGATCTCGTGGGTTTTTGATGTCAGAGACAGGGGCGTAAGGCAAAGTCGACCACAGCGAAATTTGAACTCAGAACATTAAAAAGAACGAAATGCTGCTAAGCATTTTTCCCGGCGTGCTAACGATTCTGCCAGCTCACCACCCTAGCGTTAAACTAATACATCCGCTTGTTGTTCTTTCAGCTGTCTACGTGTTTTGCTTTCTGTAAATTTGAGCTATATATATATATA
>NC_068986.1:36427573-36432005 GCF_001194135.2 Octopus bimaculoides | reverse complement strand
ATATATATATATATACGGTTGGCAGATAAATTCAGTTTTTCCATTTACTATAATACGTATTTTCCATAAACCATTTAAAAAGGACATCCAATTACATATAAATATTCATTGTTCCCGACTTAGCACTGTTCTGCTAGCTTGTCAATCACAGCTACGTATTCAGCTCAACGTCGTAGATGACTGACTGTTTGAGAGCGACCAAGAAAGGTGATTATCTGAAGAACTTTCCCACCGAGTTCTTGAATAGAATTTTTTGATCAAATTTGCGTTTTGGTGGGAAAGCTTTCATGTTGGAAATGTTTGGCCAAATTTTAGAACTTACATACGAAGTGAAGGAAGCGGACAGCGTTATCCTGAGATCGCCTCATCTGCTGGCCAAATTCCTTAGTACACTGGCACGGATGGAATCATTCAATTGATTCTCACTGAATTAAATAGAATGTCCGGAGCGCAGACATGTTTGTGACGCTGAATATTCGCTCCTATAGTGTGGAAACCATTTCCACTTATTTTTTGGAGTAATAATGTATTCCCGTACATTGTACAAATATCTCAAGCCGATTTGGCAGCCTTGGAAACTTCTTAACTGAAAGCGAAAAGAAGCAGCTGTTCAAAATGCTAATATTTTCCTAATTGGCACTCCATTATCAAATGGCTGAAAACAAGTAATATATATTCAAATTTAAAGAGAAAAATGTAGAGGTAGAATACAGCTAGAAAAGAAGACGACAAACTACGACAAGTATATCGTTCTTGTCACTTCAAATGTCCTTGGAAAGCTACGAACAAATATATTTGCCAACACCAAACGTCTATACAGAATTTTGCACGAGCGAAGTGGGTGTGATTGTATGATTATGTATTTATATATATACATATATAACTATATGATTATACATACATACATATATATATATATATATATACATGTACTTCCGTAATACTGTATCGTATACACAATCATTAAAGAAAACAGATAAAGAATAATGGGGCTGGGAATTAAAGTTCATTTATAAAATTTCGATTTAACCATTTCGTTCTACAAGATAGCGTACCATTTTCTTCTTTGTTCAGTTATTGTTTGATACTATTTATTATCTTACAACATAGAAACTCATAATTTTAATGACGTCAGAAAATTGATTTATAATTGTATATCCATCAAAGTGTCAAAATATTTTGTTGAGAACGAAAAATGAGTTAAATATTCATATTTATATAGTTATTATTTTCTTCAAGATATCTTTATTTAGCCAATGAAACGACAATGAAACCAGATCTTAATTTAACGGAGACAGCAATATCCATATCGATTCGCTCTTCAACTCTGTGCACGAAAGTTACAAACTCTGTCACGTATACGTTACTATAGTAACATGATGGTCAGTTTTCAATTATTTATTCATTAATTTGTAACACAAATGTACAGCAGGAATAACTTAAAGGCTGTCTAGATAAAATATTTACATTTCATAAATATCTTCTGTTGATTCGAGGATAAAGCATTGTTGCTCTTATGGGACTGAATGGTTCTTATAATTATTATACTTCATATTTGACATTAACTAAAATCAGTATATATTCATGTTGATAATGAATAAGTTGTTTATATGTTGAATGATGAATTATATATATATATATATATATATATATATATATATATATATATATCAGATTCAGTAATGTCAGCAAATTATTCCGTACATATATTTGTATACATGCATATCTACACACAAAGAGAGACGCACACACATATAAGTATACGTGTGTGTGCGTGTGTGTATGCGTTTTTGTGTGTGTAAATATGAGTGTGTGTCTGTCTTTCTGTATGCATTTATGTATGTATATAAGTATGTATATGTATCTTGTCAGCTGTAGTGACAACGTTTATAGGAAACACAATTGCGAACTCTTATAAATTGCTAATATTCCTCGAAGGCAAATTTCAACGGCTTTTGAAATGATTTCTTATTGAGTTTATGAAGTACAACAAACAAAGGAAAACATGCATAGAGAAAAGTCACACCTTGGTTGTCAGCCAATTTCAGGAGTGCAAACATCATTTGTTCAATAAAATTCAATTGAAAAGTTTTTGGTCGTTACATTTAATTAAAATGTGACTACAGAGTCGATATATTTGTCTAGCTAACCATACAGACATATATCTAGATTCATACACTCTCTCACACATATGCCCAAATGCAGACATTCACATACATACATACATACATACATACATACATAAAACCACACATATATACATACACATACCTACGTATACATAGACGCGTGTGCAGTCGCGCACACACATATCTAATGATTAGCAAACTACAGTAATTCTAAGAAACAGTTACCTTTACAGATATACACAGATATAAACATAGAGACAAGCATAAAGATACACGATTACGTATAACACACTCTGACAGACACACAGACACACAGGCACACAGGCACACACATACACATAAACACAAATACATATACCATGCAAAGACATATACACAATCTGGAAGGTTCAACGTAAGTAAAAGTAGGCACTGGGTGATCGAGAAAGAGGTGGGCATATGTGTACGTCACTGTTTGTGTGTGCAGACAGGCACTCACAGAAAAGGAGGCAGGTTGGCACGCTCACATACATATACAGTCGTATATAATCATACACAATCATATACACAGCTTTATACGCACAGTGACATGATTTCAACACACACACACGCACACGCAACACACAATACACACACAGTCATATGCGCGCGCGCAAACATACACACAACAGTCGGAGGCAAGTAGAGAATCCTAATTACTCGTATATCTATGTTTCAATTAGGTACGTTGGAACTTTTCTTCGATATTTCTAATCGATGAATTCGATGCGACAGTATTAGGTTTAATTGTATGCATGTACCCAGTTCTCTTTAGACATTGATCAATATTCACCACGCTAATTACCGCATTGTTTTAGTGTCTTCATGGTAATATATACCAACGTTCAATTCTTCCTTAATATGCATCTTCTGCTGGGGACAGCACATAGTCAAGCATTATCTGAAACGCAAAGGATTTGTCCAGACGTATTAGTCCGAGAATTGTCAATAATTGCGTCTAATCTGTTTTGCTACATGGTGAAGAGTCATGAGGAATAAAGCTAAATGTCTCCAGAAAGCTTCTAACATTCCCAAGCAGGTCACTCAAAGCATCTAAAACATAATTTAATCAGAAATTTCGGGTATGAAAGATTCCAAGACAAGTGTGGCCAGAACCCATTAACTAAGAAATAAACAACAACTTGTAATGAGATGTAGACAAGCCATTTTTCTAGAAAAGTAAATGGATTTACGCAAGCTTGAGAAGAGGAATCAGGATTTCCAAGAAATGCCTGACGAGAATCGGCAGAAATAGAATTGAAGACGAAACGAATGACATGGAAACTCAATTAAATATAAAAGAACTGGATCTCTGTGGAGGGCTCATGTCCAACTAAGTGTCCAAGCACGCTATGATGATGTAAGATGTCCATGCTGTTTAATACGTATTCTACTAATTTCTGCTTAATTTTGAGAATAAATGGAACAAAAAAATATAGATATAAAAATTCTAACATTCTTTTTCATGACATTTATAGGTTGAAGGCATACACTTATGGCCAGATAGGTGAATGGAAAGAAAAAGACAGAAAGAAACCACGGCTCTTGAGATATCCTCAGATTAGTGACCTATGCATGCGAAAGAATGGGTTCAAATAGTAACCGAATACCAAGTCTGCGCTGTTAAATTTAGTGATGGATTAAGTCGATTTACGACGAACTCGTACATTCCATCCAACATAATGTCACAAGGAATTCAACTGAATTCCACACACTATGAGTTTATTTATTTTTACTCAGTGGAATTACATAGAACCAAGGCTAGAGCAAATGTATTCTCCGATGTAGTGGATCCATAGTGCACAAGTAATAAACTGTAATTTATTATGGCTCCCAGTGCGACTATAAGATAGAGAATAGGAAGCCAGACATAATCTTAATTGAGAAGGAAAACAAACTATGCTGGATCATAAATATAGCATGCTCTTACAACAAGGTATGCGATAAGGAAGAAAGAAAAGTGAAGATATATGACAGGTTAGCTTGGGGAGTTAAGCAGTTGTAGTCGATGAAAAAGGTAGTAGTAGTACCAATAACTGTCGAAGCCCTGGGAACGATGAGCAAAAATCTCGAGAAGGATGTGGAACAAATAGGGGCTGTTACAAGGGTGGAGCACTTGCAGAAAACAGCACTGCTTGGAACCGCTGGAATACTCCGGAAGTTACTTGAAAAATAAGAGGTGTTACCTTAGTCCACTGGTAGTGAACAGCTGACCGTAGTACATCTCCAGGGTTAGAAGCTGTGCAAAAGCAATGATGATGATGAGGAGGAGGAAGATGATGATG
>NC_068986.1:36426105-36427228 GCF_001194135.2 Octopus bimaculoides | reverse complement strand
ATATATATATATATATATATATATATATATATATATATATACATGAAAAGCTTCCATGTAATTTCATGGTTATGGAAGAAGACTCTTGCAGATACTATACTAGTGCGGAGACAAGTTAATCTCGAAACCATATGCTTACAAAGCAAGCATCTTAATCACACTGTCATTGCTTCCCCAAATAGAAATGGTAAGATCGGCTGGTAATTATGATATCACGCATTTTTCAAAATCAATTTTGATGTATTTCACATAACAAAACACATTATCCTCAAAACCAACATTCATTATGTAACACAGGAAGCAGTTAACGATTAAAAGAACTAGAATTACTATACGTCTGTATCTTCATCTCGTTTATGAACCTAATTGAATTTACACAGATAACTGATCAGATCTTCGGCAGGTTAATGCACGACATAACCTAAGAATATACTCTTTCCTCTATGTTTTTCTCTCTTTTTCTCTACGTTTCTAGCACGCTCCCTAATCGATGTGTCTATCTATCTTGTTATCAATCTACGCAAATAGCTATCTATTTATGTGTACGAACGTAGTAACACGTCATTGGAATCTTATTTCCAGAGATGGTAATTTAAGTATTAATATTACTTCACTTATTACATTATATTTCCTGATTATGTAAGTTGAGTGTACTTCTCTAGCTACATTCCGTTTCTAGTCTACGATTTCCTATTAGGCGTACTTCCTCTATCCTGCTTAGCTGTGCAATTTTCCTGCGCTGCTAGGGCTCCCATTACTGATCTTTCAATAAGATCACAGCTTTGTAAGACAGTGAATCTATGAAATGTTGACATTGATTTTCCAATAAACATTTGAAATGACACTGGTATAATAATTTATTTTTCTTTTAAACGTATCAAGGATAATAATAACAATAATGATAATAATAATAATAATAATAATAATAATAATAATAATAATAATAACACCGGGGAAGTTTAACAAAAATAACACCGGGGAAGTTTAACAAAAATAACACCGGGGAAGTTTAACAGAAAATAACACCGGGGAAGTTTAACATGTGAGTACGATAAATCACTGCTCCGAAACTTATCCAAAAACATCGGAAATAAAGACATCGCATGGAGCCCAAATATAGCTG
>NC_068986.1:36422368-36425018 GCF_001194135.2 Octopus bimaculoides | reverse complement strand
AATATATATAACATACAGAAAATTGCACTACTGGGTACTGCACACATTCTACGCAAAACACTTTCAATACAGTAAACATAAGAGCACCACAGCAAACCACAGCACATACCCAAGGCGCACAGAGCTGCGCTCGGTAGTGAAGTGAAAGCACGTTATAAAAATAAAACTACTGAATAATAATAATAATAATAATAATAATAATAATGATGATGATGATGATGATGATGGTGATGATGATAACAAAAACAACAATAATAGCGGTGAACAAGGTGCATCACATATGCTATATAGTTGAGGTTGCATGCCCGTTTGACACACGAAGTGTCAAGATGGAAGGCGAAAAGAAATAAATACAACCCTGTTAAGTACGAAATAACCCGACTTTGGAAAATGAAGAAAGTGAAGTTAGTGCCAATTATTGTTGGGTACTTGGGAACAATATCAGAAAGCATCAAGGGGAATATAAAGGAAATGGAATAGAGTGCTCAGTAGAAATGTTACGAAAGGTTTGCGTCCCTGGCACGGCCAGAATAATGAGGCGAGTATTAGATATCTGAAAATACCAGATAACATGGTACTGTAAGCTGCATGTGGCAAGCCCGCTACGCATGTAAGTCTCCAGGAACTCCAACAAGGCTTATGATAATGAGAAATAGTAATAATAATAATAATAATAATAATAATTATAATAATAATCTTTTCTGCTAAAGGCACAAGACCTGCAATTTTAGAGGAGGGGACTAGACGATTATATCGACCCGAGTGTTTCAACGGTACTTAATTTATCGACCCGGAAAGGATGAAAGGCAAAGTCGACTTCGGTGGAATTAGAACTCGGAACGTAAAGGCTGACGAAATGCCGCTAAGCATTTTATTCCGCATGCTAACGATCCTACCAGTCTAGTCTGTGCAGAAAAGACACACAGATCATGTAGTCAATTTAATTGATGCTTACTTTATCAACGCTGAACAGGTAAAACTAAAAGTTCATCGCACCGGGATTTGTACGCTGAATTTAAGTGCACACAGTGGGTTATTTCATGGCTTTTAGTGCATTTAGTTCATCAGAATACAATTTCAATTACTTCTTTACTTCTTTTAGCTTCGTTTATTATTATTATTATTATTATTATTATTATTATTATTAGTAGTAGTAGTAGTATTATTATTGTTGATGTTGTTGTTGTTGTTATTACTATTTTCTCTTTATCACAGGTTTTGTTGGAGCTCTTGGATTCTCTCATGCGTATATAGGGCTTGCTACCTGCCCGCCTACGGTACCATGCTATTCGTTCTTTTCAGCTATCTAATACTTTCTTGGTTATTCCGGCCGTGCCGAGGATGCAAAACTTTTTATAACAGCTCTACCGGGCACTCTATTCCAATTTGCTTTATATTCCTCATGATGCCTTCTGATACTGTTCTCAAGGACCCAAGAATAATTGGCACTATCTTCACCTTCTTCATTTTCCATGGTCGGGCTATTTCGTACTTAAGAGAGTTCTAGCTATCTATCGTTTCGTCTCCCTTCTTGACTATTCGTGGATCAAAGGGGCTTGCAACATCAACTATATAGCATACGTGGTGCATCTTGTCCACCACTGCTAGGTCCGGTTTGTTATGTTCTAGCACCTTATCTGTTTGGATTGGGAAATTCCAGAGGATTTTGCCGGTCTCCGACTCTGCCGCTGTCTGCGGTTTGTCCTCGTACCATGTCTTGCCTCTCTTTAGTCCTCACTTTTCGCACAGTTTCCAACGTAGACTTTCGATGCCTTGTTGTGCTGCCACAACTTGTAGTGGTTTGGGTCAAGTCTAGGAAATTCTTTCATAATATGAGCAAGTTTTAGTATCCAGTCGTTTGTTGTTTCAAGTTATTTGGCCTGTCGAATTTCAATGGTTTTGTAGGGGATATCAAAAAATTAGATGAAACCTCGACTTCCTTGGGCTCTGGGGAGGCAAACACAAACTTCGTCTGCCTTTGGGTGGTACACCGCATTACATGTCAGCAGCTTACGTGTACATAACTGGGAATTTTGCTTACCCTTCAAGCCACATAATGCATCTAGAGGGCGGGAACCTCATATAAAAATTACTGTCTATGACAGACAAATGCATCTCGTGTTAGGATAATGGTGTTATCTTTCAACATTATTGAAATGTAAAGATCTAATAGAAAACATTTCTGGTATGTATAAAGAATTTATAAAATTAATTGTAAATGTAAACAACTCAAGAACAGAATATTTGCAAATTTAGCACCATTTAGAGACATTAATAAGATGTGCCTTAGGCTAATTTTTGTTGATCTCAATATCATTCGTAGCTGAGAAGACTTACACTTAAGGATATCGCAGCATTTACCTTTCTGAACATTTACCTTCGGAGTACAATAGTCAACGTCTCCATTTCTTTTTATGATGTGAAATTCGACAGCTATTTAAGGCAGGTTGAATGATTACGTCTCTGATTTCTCGTGAGCTTCAATGGTGAGTGGAATAACACAATGTGTCGTGTGACTGATACAGAATATTTTCTTTCCATATGAAAACTGGATACAGTCTTATTTACAAATTGGATCTCTTTCTCTCTCACTCTCTCTCTCTCTTTCTCGCTACATATATACATACACATATATATATATATATATATA
>NC_068986.1:36419741-36421947 GCF_001194135.2 Octopus bimaculoides | reverse complement strand
ATATATACACACACAAATGTGTGTGTGTGTGTGTCTGTGTGTGTGTGTTTGTGTGTGTGTGTAAGTGTGTGAGTGAGTGTTTGCACGCGTGTGTGTATGTGCATACATGTGGACGTGAGCAACCTTGCACTGTACGCTAAAGAATCATGACAACAATGTGTTACTCCGGGATAAATTTACCGAAGTCGCTGCTGTGGGTGTGAAAATCCTTACAACTAGGTGGAGATGGCCAATTTTGATTTAAATTCTGATTATAGAACGACATTCGATGACAGCTGCTCGTATTGTACTCTATGACTTGGTCACTGTGGCCTTCCTTGTGTTATTACAATACATAATGAATTTCACATTATTGAGCGTCTATTTCATATCGTATTACGTTTACACTTGTTTAATTGATCCTCATGTAAATGGATCATGTTCTAAGCTTACACGGCATTTTTCGTTTCTTTGTTGTAATCGTTGATGTCCTTAGTTCCCTGCACTTATATTTAAATAATATCTCTCTATTAGTATTATTTTGGTAGCTCATAGTGATATTTTGTCTGTCATATAAGAAAGTTAGTAATTTTGTTCTTGCAAGCTTGTTTTATTTACTAAGTGACACGGACATAAAATACACATATGTAATGTCCATCCAGTCAACAGACTAAATCGATAAAATATAATACGATAATGACACCGTGCTGCTAACATATAACTGTCTATGTTAATCAAATACAATGTCCTAAACCATTCTAGAATACATTAAAGATAATTTACACGGTACATATTTCCATAACATTTATCTTTCTGTTTTTGCTTTTGTTTTTGTTTTCTTAATACTTTTAGTGATTTTATTCATTGGAGTAAAATCGATCATGGTGACTCCGATACTTACCTCAGGTGTTCACCCCTATGCTTTAAATCCTTACAATACATAAAGTCACTAAAATCATTACAAGTTTGGTTGCTTTAATCATCAGAGAAGATAGTTTCAGTTACCTGTTTATCTAACAATTTTTTTTTTACTTCTGATGCAGTGAAGATCTATTTTATCATCAGCAAGGTGGATACATTAAGAGATGACATACACAATAAATCCTTCGTATGTTTCATTACTATGATGATAAAAAAAATAGGAGTCCAAGGAAACTGTTAGTATTCTGCGTCGCAAAAGTACGTAGTGAAGTGTATTAATTAGAACACGATTGTATGTTATGGAGAGAAGTGGCATTTAACTTACGGCACAAAATATTTATCCGAGAAAAAGAAACAAAAACGGTTATATTCAACTGCTTAAATAAGTTTTCCTACGGCCTTAAAATGTCATATACTTCTGCTCACAGTATCCATACTTACATGTTTCACTGCTGCTTGGGACAAGTAAAAATAAAAGATATAACACACGTATATAGAAGAGAATATATTAAAGCGTGGTTATTGATACTTGAAAATTGCTTTTTCTTCGAATTCGTCATATTTTCTCGATTAAATCCAGACAGCGAATATCAAGTACTGTTACTGTATATGCAAAAGTTCTTCACATTTGTAAAAAAAAAAGTATTCATGTTCACACGAATGATAAGTCTATTCTTTGCAAACAATATAACGTAAATGCTCTAAAAATATTGACACGTCGATATTTAGATTTTTCAGCAACATTATTATGGCACGATTAACTTCTGGAGATATAGTGTCCTATATTGTATCCGGTTAATTTTGTTTCTTATACTAACATTTTTGGGTTGCTTCTGCACGGTAATTACTAAACGTGTAAAATGCTCGCTTCAAAATATTATTAGTTATATTAATCTTTCAGACAACAGAAATTTTCTCTTCGGGCTCTGAATATAAACCATCACATTATGAACAACATATAACATATTGACTTCATTGTGTTCAATGCTAGTTTACTATAATCCTTTGGTCATATTTCATAAAAAGAATTAATTGCATTTTTTAATCCTACGGAGAGAAAAGAAATAAAAATTATTGTCAGTGAAGTTTGAATTTTGACCCCACTTTCTGAAAGTCGTTTTCATATCAAATATTCTCTCGCCTTCAGCTTTGCATTAATTAGAGGCCAACAATTTAAAACAGTGTTACATAGAAGATTGTCGCCAACAACTAAATAGCTGTATTAAATTCTAAATCACATTCCCCATCAAACTCGATTTTAATTGAACAGTATAGAAAAAAAAATGAAAACAAAAAAAAAAACACA
>NC_068986.1:36418830-36419731 GCF_001194135.2 Octopus bimaculoides | reverse complement strand
AATTAAACAGGCTGGTGGATCTTTTTGAAAGATTAAAAACTAGCACTCAAAGCATTAAAATTTCGTATTGACAAAAAAGAATTTTCAAAAGAAATTATGCAATACTGGATTACGTAATTTACATTTAAATCATGTGTACAATTTCATCCATCATAATTACTCGGATCTTTACATTTCAAGAATTATATATATTTTACTGTAAATTCATACTTTAGTAATGTACAGTAGTCTTTCTTTCACACGCATATACATACACATGCATTCACCTATATGTTTATTGAGTAAAATGTCTGAAAGCAGTAGGTAGCAACTAGTAAGTTATTTCCGTTATCCGTTATTAGGTGGTTTAATAAAATCCATTGGCGACAGATTTTGGAAATGAGAATAATCGGCATGAACACCAGGTTTGTTATTTGACGTTTTCAAATTAATAAATAAGCCAAGAACACTGAGGATGTTGTATGAAATTGGAAATTGGCGAATTGCTTTAAGACATTATAGAAAATGTTTATAGATTTATTACAACAGATCCCATTGTATTTCCTGTCATTCTGAAAAAGAAATATATAAATTTATACAGAGTGAGAGAAAGAGAGCCTGAGGGGAGGGAGAGAGAGATAGGTAGATAGATAGTTAGATGCGGATGTATCTCCCTATATATCATCATCGTTTAACGTCCGCTTTCCATGCTAGCATGGGTTGGACGACTTGACTGAGGACTGGTGAAACCGGATGGCAACACCAGGCTCCAATCTAAATTTGGCAGAGTTTCTACAGCTGGATGCCCTTCCTAACGCCAACCACTCAGAGAGTGTAGTAGGTGTTTTACGTGTCACCTGCACGAAGGCCAGTGAGGCGATACTGGCAACGGCCACGCTCGAAATGGTGTCTTTTATGTGCC
>NC_068986.1:36414624-36418018 GCF_001194135.2 Octopus bimaculoides | reverse complement strand
CCTGTTTGTTTACAGTCTTTATTGCACCTGAACATCTGCCACAAACAAAAACTAACTTCCTAGTTAACCTGCCTTTGATGTTGCTGCACCTCTTATGTGTCCATAGCTTGCACCGGGTACATCTTATAGAGTTACTACCAACTCCTTTTCTACATACTGAGCAGGGCCATCTACCTGAAGGGATATATATATATATATATATATATATATGTATGGTACGGAGTTTTCTCAAAAACAAGGCTGAGATTCAGTTGATTGCATCCGTAGCAAAAGCATCTACGTATTGTATAACGAGCTCGAAATAACAACAAATTTCCCCTCGAATTACACACCAGCAACTTAAGAAAGGATAATACATATATATTGGAGAATATGGATATAGATAACGAAATCAAGATAGGATGGGTACACCCAAAACATTCTTGATTGCAGCTATTCCTTATCATGTCTGATCTGGGGCTCGATAATAATGTGTAATGAATCAACTCCTTGCTGGTATTTTGGCATATTATTACCCTGTTAGCTGAAAACCCGTTTTCCAGTTTGACTCAGGGTCTATCATAGATCTGTTACTATAATTTTTGTGTCAGGATGGTTTTGTTGACTTAGTTAATCGCGGAAGAAAGAACGTAACTGCTGTTGTTTGTGATAGCATTAATTAACTGAATACAATACTGGGGTATAATAATCTGGCATTCGAGAAATATTTTTGTGTTTGTCGAAGCAAACAAATCATTATTTCAAATATGTAAAAAAAAGAAACTGTTGTGTCGACGCCCCCAGTCGCAGAAGTAGGATCTCCCAAGACATAAATAGAGATAGTCTGGCCGTGGTAGGTGTGTTGAATAGCAGTTGAGTAGCAGTTGTGTAGCGGTTGAGTAGAGATCATCCGAAGGTGCTAGATAGCAGTAACTTAAGACATAACAGTGGCGACGAGGATTCGCAGCTCACACAACCACTGTGTAATATTGCGATATAACAGTGGCGACGAGGTTTCTAATAGCACCTTCGGATGATCTCTACCCAACCGCTACACAACTGCTACTCAACTGCTACTCAAAACTCCCACCACGGCCAGACTACATCTATTTATGTCTTGGGAGATCATACTTCTTCGCCTGGGGCCGTCAACACAACAGAATCTTAGCCTCATTCTTTACATGTTGAGTTAATTATATATTATACTGATTATTGGACTACATGGCGTTTGGAACCAACATTGTTCACGTGTAAGACTTAGTTTGATGTATATGTATTGCATATATCCCTATAGTCACGTCTGATACCATTTTAGTGTTGATTGTAATATATTCATTAATCCCGAGAAATTTTACTAGTAGGAATATTTTGACACGTGGTGATCTAATAATTATTTATTGTGGCAAAGTAGTAATCTATCTATAAATGTAGTGACGAGCGCTGATACCGTTGCTATCGCCCCACGACACAAATATATCATGAGTATTACGAACAGTAAAATCAAATGCTTCCTTCTGTTAGCCATTTTAAATTCAAGCGTAAAGAATACGGGTTTTATAATATAGCTTATGTATTGATTGCATTTATTTTCACAAAATATACTGTTCGTAATATTTATTGCACTTGTGTTTACGTGAATATATGCGACAATATGCCAGGAAGTAGTTCGACACTGTAATGTTGATGCCTAGAGAAAACATACGCTAGAAATAGTTTGTACAATGACGGTATAGAAGTTTGAGAATTTTGTAATTTAGCTGTCGCGGTTTCTTCATATATGGTGTTTCTTCATATATGGTTATTATTCAAATAATGATTGGAACCGATGATTTGCCGATATCATTTAAAACAATATACACAATTTTCACCAACTACATCTCCGAAGTTACGCCGACTGGCATAAAATCATTTGCCAACACATTCCAGTTTCTATTCAATGTATGTGTTGTCTGTTTATTTTGAATTGTACAGTTGCTTCTACACTTCAGAGCTAGTCTCACACCCCACCACACACCACCCTCAGGCAGGTCGACTCTGCTCGTGTCCGCTCCTCTTCTTTCATCCATTTCTCGAAACACGAAAATAACTACTATTTTCACTCCTTTCTAACGATAATGTCAGCACCTTCGAACTCCCTCTTTGACCATGATTTCAGGCGCCCGTTAACTGTTAGCCATTAAAGATGCATTAACTGCACCATTCTTATTGGAATCCGAATGAGTGCGAAAGTAATAATAAATAACACAGAACTTTAAATTTAAATTAGTTGGCTCTAAGCAGATAAGAAGTAAATAACAAGTATTAGTACGTCAACATAATATCTTTGGTATTGCTTATTCAAAATGATAGTCAGCCACTTGTAGCCTCCCATAGATTAGTATGATTGTCTTGGTATATAATCACCCTCATAATTTGTAAGACAGCGATTTAACGAAAAACAAAACAGTCGGGAATGGATTGTAAGACAGAATAACTCATTTTCTCCTAAGGAAAAGAAAAGATCGTGCATGAAATCAGATTCCCACTGTTACATACGGTGGCATTCGTCTGAATGCGGGAGAAAGTTGGCGATTTTTGGTTTATATATCTATGAGAAATATAAAGTACATCACTATTTATTGCATAGTTTTGTAAACAAATTTTCATTGGCTGGGCTAAGAGATGATGATTAGATAATATGATGATTTAAAAGGATAATTTTAGAAGTGAACCTGAAACTACTTACCCGTTAGTGCAATGTTATAGCAACTGAATGATTTCGCCAATACAATTATCATTTTCTGAAATATAAATACTACTGTCGATTTTTGGACGAGAGTAGATCAAGGGATTTCACTGTTATGCTTTTTAACAGCATCAGTACACTAAGTCAAGTAAGGTGGGTGACGTAGGAAACGGAAGTAATAGACTAATGCCATTAATGATGAATCTCATGTGTATTATATTCCATATAACGTTACGATCTGAAATGACACATAATAAATCAAGACTCACTTAATTAGTTACGAGAGAAATGGATATAAATTTCAGAGACAAATATTCTAATATTAAAGAAATAGCCATCAGTTATACTTTGATTTAATATGATTTATAATTACAATTTAATCGAATCTAAATCTCTTATATAAAAGGGGATTCGCATGTGAATGTATAGAGTTTAACGGAATTTATAGAAAGGTTATAAAACTACGTGTTCTCGTGAGCAGTTTCCCATGTTTAAGAAATCCAATGGTCCGAAAATGAATATGTTCAATTTTATTCCGTTCCTGTCTTCCTCATGTGCTGGAAATAAGGGCGAGAGTATTCCTCTTTAATCGTCGAAGGATATTTCTCAAGATATTTTTCAAGATATTGTGTTCAATGAAGCGTTAAAAGATTTTGCTTAAAAACGCTCAGAACTTTCCGTAAACCTAAT
>NC_068986.1:36413220-36413832 GCF_001194135.2 Octopus bimaculoides | reverse complement strand
ATATATATATATATATAAATGACAGAACTCGGTAGGCTTCAAAATTGAGTATTGAGTCATTAATTGCTCGATTGTTCCGCTGAAGTTCGTTGAAAAATGGTACGTACGGTTGAAGGTTCCACAGGCGCATGTGCACTTAACTTAATTTCAGCATGGACGTATTTTGCGTAGGCAGGACATGTAAATTGCATGTGCATTCCATCTAGTGAATTAGCACAGTCTCCCTCAAAATCGTTACGGCCACGAGTAACAGACTGACCAAAATCTAGAGTAAATAAATTTCAACAAAACTGAAACACAATGAGATCGAATCCAATATTTCGTAATTGTAAATCGAATATCTAAGACGTCTGGCATGTTTCATGTATGTATGTATGTATGTATGTATGGCTAGCTGGATGGCTGGCTAGCTGGCTGGTTGTCTAGCTGGATGGATGGATGGATGGATGCATGGGTTAGATGGACGTGTGGAAGGATGGATTTACGTGCATGCGTATGTATGTAACCATGCATAACTGGATGCATGTATGCCTGCTAGATGCATGCATGCATGCTAGATGCATGTATGCATGCATGCTAGATGCATGTATGTATATATGTATGCAGGTGTTC
>NC_068986.1:36412599-36413189 GCF_001194135.2 Octopus bimaculoides | reverse complement strand
TATGAATGAATGTATGTATGTATTTATGGATATATGCATGTATGCGTCCCTTTGTAATAAAACCTCCGGTTGCTCGGGTTTGCTTTTCATCTCGCTTCGAGCTGCCACAAAATACTAATCATGGAAGCTGAGAGATATATATTCGTGTTTTAACCGCCTTTGTCACAATAATCCAATAATGTATGGATGACTATTTATGGTGAACTAATTTGTACTTCCATCTACTGAAAGTCTTATTATAATGGAACAGTGGCTGGAAGCTAATTGTAAGTTCCAGCATTCGTTCGTTCCCTCTGATGCAAATCATGCAGATCTGCAGCTGAGAAATCATGGACTGAAAATCAGGAATACCAATGAGAACGAGTGAGCAAAACAAGGCGGAAAGCGTTTGTGAAGATGGAGCAATCACGATATATGTGTAGGCATGTATGTGTATCTTTTTATGTCGGTGTATGTATGGATGTATCTATCTATCTATCTATCTATCTATCTATCTATCTATCTATCTATCTATCTATCTATCTATCTATCTGTCTATCTATCTAACGATATATATATATAATTCTTTGCCTGCCTGACTGTTTGCTAGA
>NC_068986.1:36398619-36412546 GCF_001194135.2 Octopus bimaculoides | reverse complement strand
TATCTATCTATCTATCTATCTATCTATCTATCTATCTGTCTATCTATCTAACGATATATATATATAATTCTTTGCCTGCCTGACTGTTTGCTCCCAATGCATTCTCAAACGGCTGCACCAAATCATACAAAATTTTACAAGGTAATAATATTACACCCCCGCCAGTTTCAACATGCAATTTTTTTTTGCCATTTAGATTAAAGCAATATAAAATTTTCTCGAAAATAATGTTTCAATAGTCAACGATAGTAAAGGACATTTTATACGACGACGACGACGACGACGACACATTTTGTATGTGGGTGTGTATGTGTTTGTCAGAGGGTGTGTTTGTTTATTCGATGCGTACGACATAGTAAAGGATATTTTATACCATCGCCACCACTACCACCACCACCACGATACATTTTGTAGGAATGCATGTGAATTTATACATGTCTGTGTGTTCGGCTGGTCGTTACGTAAATGTATGTCTGTGTGTATCTGGGCAGATAGCCGTGGGCAGATTCAGTGGTGTTGACTGTTTTTAGATACAGCTATGGCTTCATCAAACATATTTTGACTGAAGTAAATTTCGTTTAGTCCTCATCACTACTTGGTGCCAATGGTGCTATTTTATTCCGACCTGACGGTCTAATAGTGCAAATCTGTCAATGATGTTGACTGTTTTTAAAGTTATGTCTTTGAATCTAATCGGGGTTATCCCTCTTCTGCATTTCTCTTTGAATCTGAAGTTATATTCTGTAGTTCTCACGGCACTAAGAAAGCATGTAAGCTTGTAGGTAAGGCGGTATTTCATATGGGACATTGTGATGCTAAATTCATGGTTTCGAAAAAGAAAAGCAAGACATTTACGCTGGATATCTAAACGTAGATGTAAATATACGTCTGTTTTATCTTCTTCAATACTTGATTTTTAATTATCATAATCATTTAGGGAATTTTAAGTTATTATCTCACTAAATTCCTTTTAAATTCCATTTTTTTAAATGCTGTTGTATTGTTTTGAAGAAAAGATTAACGTTTCGTGCTTTATAAATTAAATACTTAATCGTTTTTATCGCATCATATTTGTTTGTAAATTACTATTCTGTATACGCACCTTTCTTTTTTCTCTTTCTCTGACTTCACCTCTCTTTGTTTTGCTCTTTCTTTCAGACATTTTTCCCTTTTTTCCTTCTCGCTTTCTACCTCTGTTCTCTTACAATAAGCTTATTTAACTGACTAAGTGTTTCAGTGAATTACGATAAAGAGACACGTAGAAACTATATTTATCGAGAAATGAATTGAAACATACGTGTTTAAATGCTTCGAGTGCATACAGAATCATTTATCATAAGTAAATTTCATCGCAGGAAATTAATGTAGCCTAGGTTTGTCAGCTGCCGTATTACAACCAGCATAACGAATTGGTTTTTCAAATATGAGACACGTACACTTCTCTCAGTAATTAATTACGATGTGTTATGAGTTTCAATTAGTGCTCGTATGTATAGCATTTTAACGTTTAATGCTTTTGCGGCTCATGTGTTCTTTCTTATAGAGATTTTCAGGTAAAGAACTTAATATATAAAAAAAAACATATTGTGCAAACGGATGTCTTTTAGAAAATGTTTAAAGCACTCTGTGTTCTGTGAATACTTTGGTATTGAGAGCGTTGACCTGAAGAGTAGCCTGCGGTATACACGTCACCTGGATATTTACCACTCTGAGGTCCTGCTCACTATGAAACATATGTAGCCCGGCTTTTATCTACTCCATTCCATAACTCTTATATGTATATATACATATACATAAATACACACACACACACACACACACACACACACACACACAAACACACACACACATATATATATATATATATGCATACATATATACATACATATATGCATGTGAAGAACGTCATAGGCTACGAATAAACTCGTCTTTCACATTTCACCCTGTGCTTCCAGTAGTACTATTGTACGTACTTCTAGGTTTGCGTTTTTGGCTTGTGCTGTGTGTGAATAGATGATTGAAGAAAATTGGTGTCAACAAGTAGGAGTACGGTTGAACATTTATTTTCAGACACTTCAATTGTTTCTACGCAACGTAGTTCTCCAGGCGTGCAAGGGTCTGATTGTGAAACTGTTTCCCTGAATTATGAGATCTCGCTCTGTTTCCTCAAGCGATATGTAAATATTGTCTCTGTAAATTCAAATTCTCGGCTCCAAGAGCGTCCTCTCTTCTTGTCATGGCCTGAAGTTAGTAGTAGCCACTGAATTTATGAAGATATGTTGTTGCTGAAGTAACAATAGTTATAGTGTTCTCTTTTAAAGTAATTGATAGCCGCATATTCGTTACTCACTTAATGGAAGCATTAAAAATGAATTGACACGTGTGTGCATGTGTGTATGTGTATACGCGCGCATTTATGTAGCTGTATTCACTTCATAGAAGTATCTAGTAATTGTAGGAAATCAACATTACTCAAAGCACAAATATAGGAACCAATCCTTATATTAATATAATTGGTTCAATTGTAAGGTAGCAACGGTGTATCAGTACAAAACTATAAAATCGTAATTCAGGAATGGTTCTTTGTTGGTGTTGGGTGATTGCGTTCCTTACCCATTCAAATATGCGCGTCTTATTATTGTTACGTTTAGCAAATAGAAAGGTTTTGATGTCAAATAATTGTGAAAATACTTATAAATAAAGGAATAAAGTGTTTCGTTTACGATATGGACAACGGAATGATTGTTTAAACTTAAGGTAATATCTCAGAAATTGTTATCGAGGATTATTGCGAATCTAAAGTTTAAAATAAGTGTAGTCTTTCCTTCCTTCTGTTGCAGGTGAAGGTTGTTCCTAAAAAAGAATGTCTTCATTTCGGTAACGGCTTCTTCCAGACCTAGAAATTTCAGATAATATATATTTCCTATGTAGTTGTTGCATTGGGTAATTATTTGCTGTACCATCCTCATGATTCCTAATGCGCCTATTTCCAATTATCATCAAGATAGGTCTTACAAATTTCAGGGCTTTGATACTTGTTCATTGTGAAACTGATGGGATTTAGTAAAATATTTGTCTGATAATGTGTGATTTGAAACCTTTCTACCAAAGTTTTAGTTTAACTATTCGATTGTGGTAGTCGTAAGTGTTTCCGTTTTGGAAATTTTCTAATTTCTTTCGTCTGCCGCCTCTTTTTCTCTCTCTCCACCTTTTTGCTACTCCTTCCTTCTGATCCTCCTCTCATTCCCTTTCTTTTTCGTCTCCCTCTCGTCCTGTACGACGCCTGTTTTGTAAATGTCATCAGTAAGAAGCCTCCTTGACAAAGTCTGAAGTTTTATGATGTTTCTTTGGAATGATAGAACAGTGAACTTCTGCCAGAGGAATGACTTCTGAGATTTAAACGTGAAATATAGCGAAAGCAGTATATGAGATTCGTTTGATCATCAATATTTAATTCTCGTGTGTTTGTCTCGTTGAATGATATCTCATTTAACTTATTATGGTAAATCTTTTTGTAGTTTTTGATGTTGCTATAATCACATGTCTATTTCGTATAAAATATTGGTTTTATCACTTTGTATATTGGGTTTGAAATTTTGCGTTGGCGAAATATGTGGTTCTCATTTGTCAGGAAATCGTTATTGGATTTTATGATTTTAATTATTGAGAATATGACGTTAAATTGCTGCAAACATATTGGCGGGATTGGAGTTAATGAATTTTACTCATGTTTATGCTTCCTAGTTTCATTCTTGTCTTGTTTGTCGTAAAAGTACACTCGGCATCGTGTTTTGCAATTTAATTATCAATCTTTTGTCTTAGTATTTTCAGATAGTTTATGATATGTTTATAGTTTCCGTCTAAATATCAATATTTTGTTTCAAAGTTCTTGGCTAATAATGGTTATTGAGCTGAGCAGAATGCTTCATCATTTAGATTTTGCTTATTCAGAGAATATCGTAAATGATGAGTTTTTAAAATAACTCTATGCAAACTAGCAGAGTAATTGGTAGAATATTTAAAAATAATAATTGAATGCTATAAATATATATGTTTTTCTCTTCTAATGAGAAGGTGTCTAACATTAAAATGACATTGTCAGTTAGATTCATATACAGAGCAGCCAGAACTCTGAAGCAATAAGAAACCACTACCAGTCCTAGCATCAAAAGAAAGTAGAGGGAGGGTTTATTTGTGAAGTTAGATGAGTATTTACTTTTGAGGGAACAATTATTTTTAACGTAGGTCAGTGCCGTGGTGGTAGTCAATTAAACCACCCCAGCACATTATCTTATCGACCTAGGAGAAATGGAAAGTAAAGTTGACTTCGGTAGAATATGAAGGGAGAAAAAATTCCGCAGAACATTTTCCCTACGTCTGAAAATTCTTCCAAGCCGGTGCTTTTACTTTTGAAGTAATTATAGAATGGAAGGAAGGCGATAAATTTTAAAAAAAGCACAGCATCATTATCTTTGGGAATCTGTTCCGTGCTTTTTAATAATGTGTTGTTGATTGAAATTTTGCTAAGATTAAGTTTAGCCTTTCTAAGCCATTTAATTGTTAAATTTTGTCTGACATGTTAAGCAAAGGAATTTAGAGCTTAATTTTTGTGAAGATCTTTGATTTGTGAGAAAAGCGAACAAAATGATATAAATATATTATTTATACTGATTATCATAGAAACGCTAATGTGGAAGATAAATCTTAGCGGAATTCTGTTTAAATTATGATAAAATAAATAGAAAATAACAACTATTTCAGAGGTGAGTTGAGCGGTGAGAATGTTTATCTTTCTTAATCTTTACCGTATCAATATACAGAAAAGCTCAGCTCAAGTATTCTCACGTTCTCTAAGAATTACCTAATTTCATGTAAAGAGAATCATACAAATGCTTGAATGGCCGAGACATGATGCACGTGTATCTACATGCGAAAATTATATAGTAAAATAATAGTTAAGTGTAAGAACATTTTAATAATAAAATTTGGATCGTCACGCTTTCCTGCACGCCGTACGAATTTCAAAAATTTTATGCATTGTTGTAAATTTGCATGCTCAGAACATAAAGTCAGACGAAATACCGCTAAGCATTTCGCCCGGCGTAATAACGTTTCTTAATTTTTTACTGCCCACAAGGGGCTATGCACAGAGGAGACAAACAAGGACAGACAAACAGATTAAGTCAATTATATCGACTCCAGTGCGTAACTGGTACTTATTAAATCGATCCCGAAGGATGAAAGGCAAAGTCGACCTCGGCGGAATTTGAACTCAGAACGTAGCGCCATACGAAATACCACTAAGCATTTCGCCCGGCTTGCTAAAGTTTCTGCCAGCTCACTGCCTTCAGAGAATGGGGTATTTTAAATGTCTTACTTTTTATTTGTCATGGAATTGTAAAGTTTTAAAGATTCGAGTTTCTAAATTTACCCTTTGTCGAGAGATATACAAATACATCTCCCTATCATTCCCACTCACTCTATATATATATTTCTCTTTCTGTACACAAACACGCGCGCGCACTCACATGTGTGTATGTGTGTGTGTGTGCATTAGGGACTTTAGAACTGGCGGAGACCACCGCAATCTATCTCTGACCTAAGTAGATATCATCTAGTACGAAAGAGTCGAATGGAAGAAAAGACTGAGAAAATTCAAAGACTCACCTGCAGTATTAGATCAATATATGATTTTAATTCACCGCCCAGGGAGCAAACGCTCACTACAAGTTTGTGTATATACTCCAACAACTTGGCTAGTTTTCTTTATCTACCTCTATATCCACACACACACATGCCTCTAAGAATGTATATATGTGTCTGTCTGTGTCTGCATGTGTGACTGTGCGCGTGTTTATATATGCGTACATATGTTTGCTTGAGTATGTGCGTGTGTGTATATTACTAAGGTAAGTTAATGCATATCTTGACGATAGTGCAATAGCCACGCGGCCTACGCTGAATAAAGAACCTTATGGGAGTATAAATACAGTAATCCAAATTAACTGAATTTGCAAATTCCTTTTTTGTAACAAAAGATATATATTCATGCAGGCATGGCTGTTTGATTTGAAGATTTCCTCCCAACCATATGATACCGGTTCAGTCCCATAGCGTGACAACTTGCAGAGGTGTTTTCTACTATAGCCACAGGCCGATCAAACCTTTGTGAGTGGATTTGGTATACGTGTGTGCGTGTGTGTGTATGTGTGTGTGTGTGTGTGTATGTGTGTGGGTATATGTGTGTGCGTGTATGCATGTATATATGTATATGTGTGTGTACGCGTGTCTATGTGCCTTTGCGTTTGTGTTTGTCCTCACCACAGCTTGACAACCGGTATTGGCGTTTAAGTCCTCATGACCTAGGAGTTTGACAAAGAGAACGACACAATAATTACAAAGATTAAAAATATAAGTATTGGAGTAGAAGATTTTTAGTGGTTGTGCCCCACCATGGCCGCAATCTAATGGCTGTAAGATAAAAGATGAAAGCTATCTTAGTATATTTCATGTAAGGCGTCGAGCTAGGAGAATATTTAACACACCGGAAAAAATGCTAACTGGCATTTCGTCCGCCTTTACCTTCTCAGTACAAACCTTGTTGAGGTCGCCTTTGGCTTTCATTCCTTGGAGGTCGATAAAATGAGTAACAGTTGAGCGTTGGGGTTGATGTAATCAACTTACCCTCTCTCTCGAAATTGCTGGCCTTCTGCCAAAATTTGAAACCGATATTATATGCTATGAAATACTATTTTTGACTTAGAACAGAACTCTGTTATGAAGTGGTTTATTATCATAACAAACGCCAAAGCCACAACCCACTATTTAATGAAAGAATGATACACATACATGAAGATGCTATATTACAATTTACTTTATACCATTCTATTTTATATTTAAATATTTAAATGCAAATTATACCCTTAAATTTTATTAATAAGTTCCCTCTTCTATATTCATGATAATGTTATGATTGATGACATGCTCTTATGAGGCAAACAAAAGTGATCTGTTTTATCTAATTATTTGTTTAATATAACACATGTTTATGTATGTCCATGTATATATAATTTTGTGCCTGTATCAATATGTCTGGGTTTGTGCGCGTGTGCGTGTGTGTTGTGTGTGTATGTGTGTGTGTGTGTGTGTGTGTGTGTAACATTGAAATGTATGGAGCATGTGAGTGACGAGTGCTCAAAACATTCTCGTGATTGTGTGGCTTATTGAAACTGAATTTTAGAAGTATGGCATTGTTACAGCACGAGGTTTTGTGCCGGGTATATATCACAGCCTTGATGGTATATTTATATTAGGTGACGTGGGTGAGGTCTAATATATGTGTTCGTTCCTTGGTTTGCTTTTGCTAATTGGTGTTCGTATTTTATGTGTTTTGTTAATTGATTTTCGTATTTCATGATGTATGTTTTTTTTTTTTCATTGGCTTATTCAGTAGATTTATGTAGTTTCTCAAGTTAAGACAGTTGAGATGTGAAGTTATATCCTTATGGGAATATAGTGATGATATAGTATTTGCATTTTATCAGGCGATATTTTAAGTTGATAGACAGAAAGTTTAACTATGAACCTAATTAAGACGGTTTAAGATGATTTATGATTGGATGAATTGAGTGCAGATCTTCAGAAGTGTTGGCGTTTATTTCAATGGGAGCATGTACTATGCGTGGTTGTTTTGTTTCTGTAGATGGGATGTGTGAGTGCATCATTCAGGACCATGGTGTCCTTGAATTCATACTCATAAGTATCTTCGTATGAAGCTGGCAGTCGCATGTAACGGAAGTCGCAAAATAAGTACGTAAGTTGAATAATCTATATATATATGTGTATATATATACGTGGAATAGTGGTACAACAATACACTAATATTTACTGGAAATAGCAGTCGATGCTATATATATGTGTGTGTGTGTGTTTGTGTGTGTGCGTGTGTGTGTGTGTGTATGTGTATTTGTGTATATGCATGTGTGCGTGTGTATATATGTATGGGGGTATAACAGCACATTTGGACAGTAACATTGAAGAGCCTGTCTCGTATGCTCTGGCCCGGCCTTATTTGAGTAAAAGCTGACTGAACTTATTTCCTCCAAGATTTCACCGCCCGTGTCTCATATTCACTATGTCTGATGTAGAGACACTCCTGTTCCCTCCTCAATTAAATTACTACCCACTTCTATTCGGTCTTGTGCTAAGTTTTCGGACCGCATCTGTTTCATTTGCAAGTGGTTCATTTTAAGGCTTACCGGGAGCTATGGTGCCCCAAACTCGCATAATTGTCTTCAGCTGATCAATGGTTTATGATATAAGTACGGTGTATTCTGCCAATAGTAGGTGTGTTAGGAGCTTGCAGTTGATTTTCGTGCCACCTGGTCAGTCAATGTCAATTCCTAAACATGCAGTGAAAATTTTTGGGAGATGGCATGTCCTTTTTTGAAAGAATATTGATTGCGTACGACGGAATCCGCAATGAAAATATCTGTGTTAGGAATATCATTGCCGGAAATTAGATTATTCGAGAACAGAGGTGACTGAACGATGTGATCCCGGAATACCGAAAGCACTAGCTTCGCTGAACTGGACATGTTTAGCGGATAAGTGTCACAGACATCCGACTGGCCTGTGAAGTTACCGTGTGGTGTCCAAAAGATAAGGAAAGACACTCCAAAAGCCTCCCTGACGATAGCAGGATGACTTAGCTAAATGATTTGGGCCAAGTTGAGAACAAACGCGCAACCAAGAGAAAAAGTGGAAGCGCAGTGTGACGAGCGATATATAAAAACATCTAATAGTATGGTCGATGCATCGATAGTGTGATATATATATATATATATATATATATATATATATATATATATGGCGAGGTTTTAGTCATCAATACAAGGCTCTCGTGGGGTTGTTAGTTTTAATTTCAACGACTTTACGCAAATATAAATACATTTCATGAATCATAAACATTTTTTCATATCACTAGTCTAACCACTTAAGAGACCTGTCAAGCAGCCCAAATGCTGGTATGAGTACTGGCACTTCAACCACATTGTAGGCCACCAGTTTTATTGAATGCAGAGATTTCTGAGGTTCAAATCTTCTTTCTTCGACATGTGTTCTGTTACAGGTGCTGTTGTAATAAATGTATATATGTATGCATGTAATCAACGAGCTATCAAGTTTATTCTGAATGGAACATTTAAAATATCTTTATGATATTCTTTCACTAAATGCACATCAATTTTTTTATGCACTGATATTAATTGGCACATATAGAAGATATGCATGTATTCCATACTGATTTTGAAAACTCTTGGGAATTGTTTTATAAAGACTTGGCTTTCTATAGTATCATCCTAATTTACATAAACAGACAATCTAAACATTCATGATAACCTTATCTCCATAATAATTAGTGAACACATGGAGCAATTTTATATCTTTAACCTTAAACGTTTCCTTTAAGTTTCCTGAAATTTGCCAGATTTAAATCATTGTTAATTAAACCGTTTCTCTCTTTTCCTTCATTTTTGGATTCTGCCGCTGTGACAGTGTTCATTAAGTACGTCATTGATTTTACCAATATATCTAATGAACTTTATCACACTCAGTTCTCTGAACAATGGGGAGCATTTGATTATAGCCAAGTTTAGACTACACATGCCTTATTTGCCTTCAGTCAAATATTACATTAAGTGAAGTTAATTTGATAATGCTTTGCCAATTAACTTGAATTACTACAGTTGCATCATTAACGACTAGATGATATACACAGCTCCTAAAATATTTTCCAAGTGATTATATGTTATGTGTATCTTGATATATTCTATAGTATTCTATGAACGTGGGAATAATGAATTGTTATAAACGCTGGGTTATCTCATTAAATATATGAATGTATTTAGACATACATCGTTCAATGTGTTTCGAATTCTAAAATAAAACTGATTCTGTTTTCATGAGGAATAGTGCTGTTCCGTGTTTCAAACAACCCCTTTCAAAATATAAGGTGCTGGCCATAGTTAAATAAAGTGTAACAATTTCAATTATATATATTATTGATTGAAACATGGGAATAAATGAAGGTTCCTATCAAATCGAGAAAACTTTGTTTTTCTGATTTCCATTTAAAACTAATTCATTGCGAGATTTTTTTCTTGCATTTGGAGAAACAGAGTCTGAGTCGAATTTAGTTAGTTACAGTCTGTGGTATTTCAATCTTTTCACAGTCGACTCTAGTTTCATCAAATAGAAGAAAAACTCGAGTCAAGTATTTAATTGTATATTTCGTCGCCATACATGCACAGTTGCACTAAATTAAAATATTTCTATTGTCCGATCGACGGACGAAATGTTCTCACTTATATAAGTCATAGCTACACGACTATTATAACAGTTACTCTAAAATTTTAGTTAGTCCTATACAGAGATAATAAATTAACTTAACTTTGAGTTTGTCGATAGAAGTTATAATCAATTGTATCGACCCATGTACACAATTAGTAGTTACCGTATCGAACCGCTGTGGTCAAACAAGACCCTTCTCTAAGAAGAATATGAACATTCATCAACATTGATGAAGCCAAACATTGTTAACTATTTAGCACAGTCACTGAAGAGATACAAAAACAAATAAATCTGTATAACAATGTCATTTTTGTGGGCATAAAAATAGATATATATAGAAAGAAGTATACAGTAATAGGCCTTTCCTGCAAAATGTATGTAAAAATTACTTATGTTTTACTGTTTGGCGGTTACCAGATAAGTTACGTAATTGTGAAAAGTAATTATAGAAGACAGTGCTCGAAAAGGAACAAGTCAGTTATTAGCTAATGAACTGCGATTTATTTTATAAACGAGAATAAAATGTATTCTGAAACAAGTCGAAAGAGAAAAACTGTGATAGTTCTAAATAAGAACTATTTTTTGGCTTTTATGCACCTATAAAGAGTAAAACAGTTATATAAAATTCTTGTATTTATGGAGCTATAACGAGTTAAACGTTTTGATAAAATGTTAGGTGTTAAATATAAAATTACCAAACGATTCATTCCAATATATCATTTTCCCGAATATAATTTGAGCAGAAGTATTCACGCCAGGTAAGGTTGAAAGTGTGCTGCTAAAGAACATACTGATTTCTATTAAAACTTTGAGATTCGCAGTTTGTTTTGTGACTCATGCATATCGGCACGTTAGCCGATCATAAGTTTTTCCCATGGGAAATGTTACATTTATTAAAAGCAAGGGAAACGGAACCACTGGCAACTATCTTGCAATGAGACATTACAATATCAGCAATACAAAAGAAAGTGACAGCTACGTTTTGTCAACCATTCAATGTAAATATAGCGATTAATTATTCATATTCGCGCACGTTTATGTATATAAATCCTTGCAGCATCATTAATCGGGTTTCATACCAGCTCAAGTTGTCGATTATCCTTTACAATAGTGCGTATTCTTGAGTTGCGGTGTGTATATGCGTCGGGAAATATTAGAATGTAGTTAGTGTGCGAAGGAGCTGGGAGAGAAAGAAATATCAAATATCTGTTGCACGCGGGTTTATAAATGCGTGTTTCTATTAGGATCGCACACCAAATATCATTTATTATTCCTGCTTTCCTTCCATTATTTATCAGATACACTTCATATACATATTAAATTTCTTAAACACAATCACATTTAATATTGTGGGCTTGCTCATATAACCAGTTGCTCTTTCAGATAAAGTATATCATCCCGTGATTTCAATTCTATCTAAGCAATTGCACTTTGGCTATGAACATATTTCATTTGAGATACTTGCCTGGATCCTGACGCCTACATGAACTAAACATTCTCTTCATTTTCCATGCACAGCTTAAATGATAATTAACCAATACTCAGCATTGAATAATTTCTATAAATAAATAATGATAGCCTTATATCTACCCCGTCATACGATATAAATTTTAACAATTCATTCATGATCCATATGTTTAAGAAAATACGATTTTGAAATATAACATTAATTACTAAATATCATTTACTTAGCGATAATCAAATAGAAATACTATTATGAATAGCAAGTTCCATTAAGCAAACCCAACTTCTCATCTGCAATGATATAGTTTAAATAACAATGTGAGAACTCCATAAACACAAATCAAAATATATTATCTTTTAGCCTAATTTCATTCGCAAACATTATCTCTAATAAAGCGCCGGAAGTAACTCCAGGATAAACCAGTTTGAGATAACTACAATGTAAATCATAAACAAATCAAAAATTCTACTTTTTGAGAAATTTGTTCCACGCTGAAAATATTATTTAGGGAACAGTTTGGAAATAATATTTTAGAATCGCTTGAAAATAATAACCGGTGAGGGAGTACTTACATCAAAAATATATATGAAAAAAAGGCCAAAATCATTTTAACGTTTGTTACATGCTTTTGCTTTTATTTGTTTCAGTCATTTGACTGCGGCCATGCTGGGGCACCGCCTTTAGTTGAGCAAATCGACTACAGGACTACCTAGTATTTATTCTATCGAGGTCTCTTGCCGAAACGCTAAGTGACGGGGACGTAAACACACTACCATCAGTTGTCAAGCGATGTTGGGGGGACCATTGCCTCGTCGCCATAAACTTACCGAAGCATGCTCAATGTCTCTGCAGGTGGCTTACCAAGTTTAAGGCAAAATGTCACGTTGCCTCTTTATTCCAACTTCCTGTCTATGATAAAATCGCAGGCTATAGAATACACATGCTCACAAAATCACAAATTCCATAACTCGCCTAGTAAATACAGCAATGTCATACTACCTCATCAAGGTCACTGCTAGCTCTCACTGCGCACACAATCTTATGCTGCCACCTGTTGGAGCGCTACAGAACTAGTCTGAGAACTTTTTGATACCACTTCGTTATATGTATTTCTACATAGAACATTGAAAATAAATTGAATTCAATAAATCCACTGCTCCATAACAAATAATAAATAAGTAACCCATAAGTATACCATGAACTTATCTTGGATAAGCTATAGGCAAATATGAGGAGGAGTTAGAAAGTCATGCAACATTTATTTGCATTACATTATGACTAACCGTTGTACATTTGAAAACATTTTGCGTTGACTTCTTCATTGATAGAAGGGTAAGTTATAGCACATGATCTGAGAAATAAACGGCAGAGAACTGTCTTTACACTGCAGAAATTGTTTCCATTTTTCTGAAAGTTAAAAGTTGCTCTTACCTTGCACTTACGTTCAGATTTAATTAGAATCAACTTTAGCCATATTATTGTGCTGCTAACTGTAGAAAGCTGATTCATTTGCTTTACTAATCAATTTCATTGAGGAAATGTTTGAACATGTCTGGACAAAAATCTCCTTCTATTAGGCATTGAAATATAATAGCATACCAAAAATATCGTTGGCATTTAATGTTACAACAAGCAGAAATAGAAACAATTCATTATTCATTTATTTTGCATCATTCGACTCAGCTGTAGTAGTTCATCAATATTTTGGTGATCAACATTAATTTCAGAGCTACATAAAAATATTTACAAATTTGATCAAAATGAGTAAAGGATGGAGAAATTAGCAATATATTAAAATATCAATAAATATTATAGATATCTGAAGAAACAATCTTAAATCAATGCATTTCTTTTATTACACAGTGAAAAGTGAAAACTAAAGAAGAGACGGATATTTTCCTTGTGGCAAGAAAATCAGTTTTCAATACAAAACATGAATAGATTACTGACTTCACAAAATTACCTGATAAAGTCGACATTGCATTTCACCATCCTTCGTAAAATAGGAAAATAGCTAGAATATGGAAGGTACTATGAGCAAAGGACTATAAACATATGTGGTCATGTGTCAATACCACACATTGTTTGATCATCAACATTCATATATATATA
>NC_068986.1:36396430-36398438 GCF_001194135.2 Octopus bimaculoides | reverse complement strand
GTGTAGTTCCTGTTTTTGAGGTAGAAACTCCTTGACATTTTGGGTATTTGAGTATATTTAAAAAATTAAGGAATGGAGAAAACGCATGTTATAATTGCATACTTTATTCCTACATATGTTTCAAAGGATTACAACCTATGTGATCCATAGGGATCTGTGATGTTAAAAGTGTAACCTTCTCTTCAGGGAATGCATGGGAATCATGAAGAGAAGGTTACAATTTTAACATCACAGATCCCTATGGATCACATAGGTTGTAATCCTTTGAAACATATGTAGGAATAAAGTATGCAATTATAACATGCGTTTTCTCCATTCCTTAAATTTATATATATATATATATATATATATATAGATATATATATATATATGCAGTTAATTCGATGGAGTCAAGTCTTCATAAGGGATGATATAATCCAAAGTATTCCACTGGTTTAATCCGTATCATATAATGGTAAAGTCATTTGGATATGTTTAGGATTACTGAAATTATTAATATTGAAAACAAGCAGAAGAAAATGAAGCATAAATTGATGTAATTACTGATTTATTTGCATGTTGTAGAAAGATGACGGTTTTTAAGAAACACATTACAAATAAATTGGAAGTTGAAAGCTCAAAAAGTTAAGACAAAGACGTAAGCAGAACCTACATATATGTTTCTGTCAGACGAACAAGTAGTTGGGGGTCTCCAAAGCATGATTAATGTCAAGGAAATTGCCACATTCATACTATTTTATGGTTTGATTTTCTTCAGGGTTCAAAATGAATTAACTCCACTAAGGTCATCATTATATTTTTTTGAAGGAAACGTGTAGTGATAGCAAGTTAAAGTTAAATATATATGTTTAGAGATTCTATTTGATTGGTAGGTCTTTAATATTTGTGGATATACTATATACACATACAACATATTATAATTAGTAAGCAAATAAATAAATAATATAAAATCAAAAATCAAAAATAGATAAATTTAATATAAGAAGAAACTAAATTCTATCGATAGTTCTTATTGTTTTAGTGCGATATACATATTTTGTCATGATTCAGGATGTACAGAAATTTCTTTATAAAAACATTGCCTTCTGAAAATCCTAATTCGTTGCGTACGTAACAGATCTTAACTTTCGTTTCTTATCCACCCAATGGTGGATACGAAGTCCTGACTTTAAGTAAATTGAGTCCCACATCAGTCTTTAAAGACTGATATAAGTTTCCGAACATTGTATAAGATATATAAGGTTAAGGCTAACGCAAATCTGAACTCCAAAAGTATTCGCAAGTGAAGAGCGGGGTATACTGAAAAGTTAAACCTTGTATATAAGTAGTAGTTTGTATAAACTTAGTTTGATTGTCAGTATTTCTATAGTTATGCATGAAATACTGAATAGAAAATGCTCGAGAAATAAAATGCACTTACCTATTTAAAACCTGAAACGCTGGGGAATTAAATCAAGAGATTGAAACAATAAGTTTTAGCAAATGAAAACGATTTTTATTGAAATGCAGAATTAGTAAACACACACACACAGAAATTACCATTTATGTATATAGATAATTTAAATTTCCGACATATACACATATGTATACGTGCATACATACGTAATCCATAGAAAGGCATGCATACATATGCGTGCGCACAAACATGCACAGTTTTATTCTTTACTGTACATCATATGCACGAACAGTAAGAGCAGATATATCTCTCATCAGTTCTATTGTACCTTCATTACCCTTTCAAGAAAGAAAGTACTACAAAAGCGAGAATGATAATAATTTTCTTCGACATTTATCTTCTATTTAAGATAAAAATGTTATGATTTGAAATATACTTCGAATGAGAGATAAAAGTAGAATCTACTTCGAAATAGAATTATATCCAGATTTTTGGTGCATAACAGAGCACATGAAAGGAACCTGTAGCATAAGCATGCCGACAAATAGAAACAAATTTTGTGAAAAATTGGAATTAGCGCACTTAAGACATATATTCTAAAGGATATGATAT
>NC_068986.1:36392291-36395151 GCF_001194135.2 Octopus bimaculoides | reverse complement strand
ATATATGTATAATATGCACATGTTTATAGAAGTGTGTGAGTGTGTGTGAATGGGTGTGTACGTATGGGTGTGTGTGTGTTCGTGTAATGTTCAATCGATTAAGATATACGGACAAATTCCTTTTTCAAATATTTACTTACCACCTACTTAAAAAAAAAGGTTCACCAGTTTATAAATATATTTTTGAACATCAAGGATTAGATGACTGACTTACTTTTTGTTACTCTGGGGATAAACATTGGCTGTCCCTACAAATTAAGAATATAATGCTTCATTTAATATTCAACATTTAATTTTCGGCTCCAGTTTCCTGTGCACACTTGGACATTGTTGATATCCTTCTACCTCTTCTCACTCGTTTCTTTTCTCTTCAAGTATATTGTATCCCCATATCAGGTCCTCTACTATCCTTTTCTTATTTTCTTCTAATATCTCTCACCGGAATTTCCACCCTTCCACTGTGTCTCTATGAAATTTTAACTTATAATTCTCTAGAGGGACAATTAGATGTGGCTTTTCACTTATCTCTAACATCGGCACAAACCTTTCTTCAGATAAGTGAACAACGAAATAATTCCATATTTTTTTCTGTGGGTAAAGCACAATTTGTAATCTAAGTTGACGGTTTATAAAATAAAAAAAATGAAAGACTGTATTTCTTAACGTTTTTTTTTTACCGAAATCATTAACGTTACAACTTTCGTTTCTGCACTTTCTGACATAGATAAAATATTTACAAGTAATATATTTTCTTCGAATTCCTCGACTAAGGCCATAAAGACAAGCACTAGAGCATGGCTAGCATCTTGTTTGTGTAAGATTTGTATACTTTTACGTTTTTCATGTCTATACAGCAGTGCTATCAATCGTGTATTTTCGTGATAGTTACAAAAAAAAGAAAATAATGATATATTAAGATATGAATGGCAAACAAAAAAAATATGGTTTGAAAATTCAAACATTTATGCGAAAGACCGAATAACTTGAGAACATTTAGTAAAATTTCAATATTTATATGAGAGTTCGAAAGTTACGAATCGGAAAAATGTTAATGTATTTTGATTTGTCCAATTTGGTATAAAATAACTTCTTAAATATTTCATTTTCAATATATTCTAAGAAAACTGTTTTTGTATTTTCTTCAAAATAATTACTATACAAGCGGATGGAAGAGACAAAGAATTGAAGTTCAAGACAGTTAGAGGAGAAACTTAGATGCAACTGCATTGAGGGAGAGATGCCAGAGAAGCTAGAAGGAGAGATGCCAGAGAAGCTAGAAGGAGAGATGCCAGATTTGAGCATCATACATTTGAGATGACGAGACGTTTGATTTTCTAGCATATACCCCACTTGAATACGCCTACTCGTGTCTGGAGCCAAATCCATCTACTTTTCTAGACCTTAAAACATTCCTTCATGTTCTTTTAGCTTTATTTCCTTTGGCTCATTATCTTCTTCGTTAGACTCTTTCAATTTGTTTTTGTCCTATGCTCTTTTGTTATATTTCAAGCAGTTCATCATTATTACAGTCTTTCAAATGTATATCCATTAACTCTAAAACATTTCCGGCCTTACATCCTAATTATCTAAGTCTTTTCTCACAGCAATAATAGATTCCATTACATTATTGACATGAATTTCAATGACTAACTCCAGAAGGGAGAAAGTTTTTTTTTCCTAACCACACCTGATGCAACCGAAAGTAACTTCTCTTAAATAATGAACGAATATTTAAATTCTGTGCTTAAGATTGAAATAAATTCTTTTAATTTACTTTAAGATCTTATCACTCTAACTAGTCAATAACTTCATCTACATTTGCTAAGCTTCTAATAAAATAAAATTCGAAAGAATAGGAGCAGCATGTACAAGCTTCACGAACGAAGTAGTAATTGGTGGGAGAAAAACATCGTTCACATAATCATATCTGTAATGTACTGAGTATCGATATCCAGTGGGATTATCTGGAACTAAAACCTCTTTCAAATTTAAATTATATGCACACATGGACTGATCGATCCTTTTCCACTTGTATTCGAAATTGGCAATATATGCAATCATTTAAGCCATGAGACTTTGCTTTACATATATAAGGGAAACTTATTTAAAGTTTCTTTCAAGTTTGCGTACAAGTAAAATTATAACCAAGTTATAATCGTTTCCTTCAATATTTTTGCATATATATATAATAGACTGGCTTCTTTCAATTTCCGTTTACTAAATCCATTCACAAGGACTCGGTTTGCTCGAGGCTATACTAGAAACTCATGTTCCCAAGCTGAACCCGGAACCATGTGGTTGAGTAGCAAATTTCTTACCACACAGCTATGCATGCGCACCCACATATAAAATATATTGCTTTTACTAAAGCGTTACGTGTATTAATTTTCCAGATGTTTTGAATTTGTTTAAATATCTTTAGACTGAACACTACGATTCATATGTACAAAATAACTGTTCTTCAATTTTTTGCTATATAATCATGGAGTCTTGATTTCCTCGTCAAAATATCATCTATTTACTTCTGAAATCGAAAGATCATAATACATTTTCGATGATTATTTCGAATGAAGTTTATTGAATATTTTTCTTATTGAATTTCAAATAAGATAAAAATATACTAGAGTCTGAACTACGATACCCTTTCATTGATTGAAATTGTAAGAATTACCTAAATACATTTCACCTGTTTGACATCTACAACATAAAATATAGACAGAATACCGTATATGAACAGTACTATAGAAATCCTCTACATACATTAATATATATGTATGTGCGTGTGAGTGCATATATATATATATATATATATATATATATATATATATATATATATATATATATATATATATATATATAT
>NC_068986.1:36391606-36392281 GCF_001194135.2 Octopus bimaculoides | reverse complement strand
ATATATATATACATATATATATATATACATATATATTTATAAGTAGCTTGCTTACCAACCGCACGGTTCCGGGTTCATTCCCACTGCGTGGCACCTTGGGCAAGTGTCTTCTACTATAGCCTCGGGCCGACCAAAGCTTTGTGAGTGGATTTGGTAGACGGAAACTGAAAGAAGTCTGTTGTATATATGTATATACATATGTATGTGTGCGTATGTGTTTGTGTGTCTGTGTTTGTCCCCCCAACATCGTTTGACAACCCATGGTGGTGTGCTTACGTCCCTGTAACTTAGCGGTTCGGCAAAAGAGACCGATAGAATAAGTACTAGGCATCCAAAGAATAAGTCCTGGGGTCGATATTCTCGACTAATGGCAGTGCTCCAGCATGGCCGCAGTCAAGTGACTGAAACAAGTAAAAGAGTAAAAGATATATATATATATATATATATATATATATATAATTTTGCTTAAAAGAGTTCCAACACTGTCTGTTCTTTATGTTTTATTTATATTCCTGCAGAACTAATGTGGGGTATAGAATATGGAATATACAATATATAATATGATATACAATATACAATATAAAATAAAATAAAATAAAAATGGATGGCACCATGAAAGAAAGTATTGAATGTAGATGAAATATTGAGTGTTCAATATAAAGGATCAAATATATA
>NC_068986.1:36388133-36391506 GCF_001194135.2 Octopus bimaculoides | reverse complement strand
ATATATATATATATATATATATATATATATAAACAAATAGTAAATGAGTATATGCATATATACGTACAGGTATGTGCGTACCGACATCCACCTGTATGTATAGGTGCATACCTGGGTACAGGACATTGCAAACAAAATGTAGACGAGAAAACACACAAGCCACATAGAGAACATTCTATTTCATCAGCTACCGCCGCCACTATTAGATGTTATTCCGTAAAGTGCATGATATACCTCAATCAGGCTGATTAATGTCGAAAATATGGTTCGTAACATAATGTCTGTTTCATTTAATTGCAAGATGTTACTTTATATTTAACTAAAATATCAAATTGATTCAATATGAATAAACTAACTTCGGAAACTTTTATTTTCGCACCATATTAAAATAAGACAGTACTTTATGTTCACTGATGTCAAAAGTGCCGAATATATTCAAATTATCCATACAAATTCCATCAATTAAGGTTACAGAAGTTCAGATACTGCTTCGTGTTTAATCTTATTTGTAGCTAGATAATAACTATTTCTTTTTTCTTGATAAAATTTCTTAAATTACAGTTTGACATTTTTTTCTTTGCTTTTCCTATCGGACTACCATACTCTCTTGTTATCTAATTATCTTTTCTTCCTAATTCACTTTAATTTAAAGTACGTGTAAGGCATTTTAAGGATGTGTGAATCTAAACTTGGTTAGACATGAATTATTAAAGGATTTTTTTCTTTTTAATCACCAAACCCCATGTCAATATAGACAATTTTACTTTTTTGCTCATTCTACTGAAGTCAAGCTTGAGTATCGTCATGTAGGGTTAGTCAAACAAATTGTCACCGGTAATATTTTTTAACCTGGTACTCGTATTATCGTTTTTCTCCCCAAACCACTAATTTAAAGGAACGAGATCAAATGAACATACGTTATAAATATGTGAAGCCAAACAAACACACACACACACACACATACCGACACACATATTGAAACACACACATATTACACATACTGACATATGATACGTGTGTGCGTGTGCGCACGCAAAGGGCTTCGCGCAATCTGTATCGACGAAACTCACTGACAACGCATTGGTTTTTCCGGAGGTACAAAACCGAGTTGCATCCCAGCGAGACTGGATCCGAAACCACACAGTTGCGAAGACACTTAAGAATAGAAATGAAAATATTATCCGAAACATGTTCCAAGTACCAAAAATGCTATAGTCTCATTTTATATAATCTGTACATGCGTCATATTTCCGCAATATTGTATTATTGAAAGAATATTGAAATCTCGCGCATTGATCTCCTTCGTTTACGACCATCGGTATTCGGTCCTTTTATCAACTGAATTTCTTTCTCATTTACGAGTACCTTAAAAGTAATCCCTATGCAGATTCTGCGTGACAGTGTATGAGAAAGTTGTACTTTTAAATTAGAGGTACCATACATCCGACGAACTTCTACATACTTCCACACAAAATGCATAGGTCGACATGCGGTTTTACAAAATGGCACTTATTCAAGGTACCTTGTAAAAGGATCGCACCCGGGGACTCGTGACTGCGAAATAAACTTCGGATATGCAGTGCTAATATTGAAACCTCATAATTTATCGTTATTTTAAGAATTTGAAGAAACACGCATATGAAATTTTCAAACAGTTAAACTATAAAATTAAGCCGAATGGAATGTGTTGCAGCCATCAAAATAAAATATCATAGTGTATAAAAAAAATTCTTAACAGCAGAAAATTTTGTATCGTAGTATATAAAATAAAATACAAAAGATAGAAGTCGAAGAGTTTAATCAAACGTGCAAATATTTTGGCTAGGCCTTGTACAAAGAGAAGAGATAATTGAACAAAATAAAGCAAATACACCTGGACTATAGATCAGTAATAATACGAAGAACAAATATACTTGATGAAAATTAGAACAAAAGTAAAGAAAATAGATTCACTTCCATGTGAGAAAATACACAAACATAACGCAAACATTTCTCTTCAGCATGAAAAGAGAACTATTTGCCGGAGGATCAAGCGTTTAGAAGTAATTTTAAGACTTTAAGATAAATTTGAATTGCCTTAGTTAAAAGAAATGAATGCCTTTCTTTTTCTGCAACACTGATGTTCAAGTTTCAACTGTATTTTATGACACAAATGTTGAAATCAACTACGAATACTCTCTATTTTTGAGAATATACAACATTCCCGGTGAATTAAATCTGGGGTTATCATTAATAGTTGTGGTGTTAGGTGGATGAGCGACAAACCTACTCATCTACATAGAATGCTCGTTATCTATCCAACAATGGAGCCTGTATATGGTCACATAATCCGCTAGAAATAGCAGTACATATAGAATCTACTCGATTAGTAGAAGTATCAGATAAACATTTCATCGAATCAAACCTTACAGTCTGTAAAAATGAACAGGAAAACACATTGGATAATGTATTCCGAGATAGACTTATAGGAGCTTCTGTAAATTGACGTCGACAATGCATTTGCACATATATATGATACGCTAGCCTAAGGAAGATATGTTTTTGAAGTAGAAAACTGGCAGTCGGCCAATCAATTCTTCTTCCTCCACGCTGCCGAAGTTTCTTTTATGCGAATGCGACCTAATTGGACCGATACTGTATGGTCTCATTCTGTCATTGCCGACAGAACACACACGGTCAGAACAGATACTGCAAGGGATTGTGCCCAAATATCTAACAGGTCCGTCAGTCCATTGCCCACAACTTATAACTTGTGAAGGAATTAAAAGCAACGTCAACACCTAGAAATTTGAACTCAGATCATTGGGATTTGGAAGAAATAACGCGAAGGATATCATCTAAATTCTCTGCGAATGTGGTGCCTTTCTTCTGAAGAAAAAAGGACGAGACATCCATGACTTTTAATGCCATTGATTATTCTTCTTGTCGATAAGAACTGGTGTGGAGATAAACAACAATATCAAAATTAGTCTATATCAAATAAAATATTTACTGATCTAAATGCTGGAAAGAAACACATTATCATTCAAGTCCAATGAGGAGCTGCTTCTAAAATTGGTAAATTGTACCTGTTAAGAACGTAGATGGACTAAACCATTAAGAGTAAAGTAGAAAAAACCGACGTTTCTAATGAGTGTTCAGGAAAATATTGTTTAGACTTTTTTTTTTTAACTTCAGAGAAAGAACTTGCAGTCACGTTTGTGTTTGAAAAAACTAATCAAATGTGCTCACACACTAGGAAAAAAATTTCTTCTCAAAAAGTTTAGTAACATATTTCTGCCAAATTTTATAGTAATTAACAAAAAATGATTTAAAAGAAAGAACCTCTTTATACTTAAAAATCGTACGAAGTAACTTTTCAGACTTTCAAATC
>NC_068986.1:36382584-36387795 GCF_001194135.2 Octopus bimaculoides | reverse complement strand
GCTGTACTCTTTCACCACAAATTTCTTTCACTCTTACTTCCTGTTTCTGTTGTGCCTGTATTTCAAAGGGCCAGCCTTGTCACACTCTGTGTCACGCTGAATCTCCCCGAGAACTACGTTAAGGGTACACGTGTCCGTGGAGTGCTCAACCACTTGCACGTTAAGTTCACGAGCAGGCTGTTCCGATGATCGGATCAACTGGAAACCTCGACGTCGTAAGCGACGGAGTGCCAACACACACAAAGACTAGAACATTCAATATTTCCCTGTTTGAGAGAGATGTCTATGATTTAATGCAAAACTCGCTGCCATTTGCTGAAAATTAATTGCGTAGATGCTTCCACATCGCCCCGTAAAGTGAGCCAGTTGTCACTTTTACTGGTTTTAGTTGAAGTTGAACTCTGTATAGATCTATGAAAAATACCTTCTAGCCACAACAATTCCACGCTCATTGTGTATCTTGGACTACATTAACCAGTGAATTCCTTCTGTTTTGCCGACAGTAGGCCTAATTTGAGGGCGAATTGGTGGCCATTCATCGCAAATCAAGGGAGTACACAAAACCCACTTCGTTGGCTTTCGCATCTGTATGCAAATGTGTAATTGTATCTTTGTGAAAGTATGAACATGTGAGTGTGTGAAAATATGAGCCTATACAGATACGCAAATAGAAATAGAAAATGCATACACGGCTTCTTTCCGTTAAATCCATGATTCTACAGACGATAAAAATAGATATTTCATTTTATTACTTTTCATACAGCTATCTATTTCCATTGTTTTCTGTTTTCCTAGCGCACATTATATTTTATGTTTCGTGATTTATCGAAAATTTCCCTTTCTTTTGCATTTATATATTTTCCATGACTCCGAGGAGAAAGATCAGCAGAAATAAACGGTGCTATTAATATATAACGTTAGAATAAACTTTAATTTAAATATGTCCCATCCATCTGTATGAAAACGTTGTTTATTTTTGAAATACTAAATACAATAGTGTAAATATATCATAGTGCAATGTTTAATATAATAATAATAATAATAATAATAATAATAATAATAATAATAATAATAATAATAATAATAATAATAATAATAATAATAATAATAATAATAATAATAAGAAGAAGAAGAAGAAGAAGAAGAAGAAGAAGAAGAAGAAGAAGAAGAAGAATTTGGTACAAGGCCACCGAGTTCAGGTAGGGAGCGGTGCAAGTCGATTAAATCGACCCCAGTGATTAACGAATATTTATTTTATCCATCCCCGAAAGGATGAAAGGTAAAGTCCAGCTCGGCGGAATTTGAACTCAGAACGAAAAGCCGCTATTTTGCCCGACGTGCTAACGACTCTACCAGCTGGCCGCCTTAATAATGGTAGTGGTAGTAGTAGTAGTAGTAGCAGCAGCAGCAGCAGCAGCAGCAGCAACAGTAGTAGTAGTAGTAGTAATAGTAGTAGTAGTAGTAGTAGTATACCCAACTAGCGAAAAGTATTCATCATCTGTAAATTATTAGCCTATAATCCTTCTCTTTTATGAAAAAGTTGTTTGTAATTATTAAGAATATATTTGTAAATGAAGAATGTAAACAGACACATGTATATGCAGTTATGACAGGCCGTCCGTCAAATCTGGCGATGACCTAGTAACAACTATAAATATATGAAGAAAAGAAAAAAGAAAGAAGTGGAAACTAGAAGTAAAATATTCCTATTTGCATAACGTTCTTCCAATGACGATCAACGAATGCAATCACTTCAGCCATGTAGCACCTTAAGAGAGGATGTACTGATGGACGATGGAATTCGTAATGTATCCACGTATCTTACACGGTTTGCGTATCTGACGCTCGGCAAGAAAGTGGAACTAATTCTTTTGGCGCAAACATGTGATATCCCGACTGCAGCAATGAATAAATGTTCTATTATCTGTGGCTCTATGAAGCTTTTTTCCGTAAATAATAGAGACTTTGAATGATGATACAGCATATTTTACTCAAATTTCTCACCGAGACTCAATACTCTCAATCCAACGAGTTAGATATTGCGTTAACATCACCGTTGTAGGAAGAAAAAAAATTATTGCGAAAATGACAAATAATTTGTCGATGCCAAGGGGTGTAGTTGAAGTTCTCCGGTTACACATGTATGCATTCTGCTAGAAATAAGTGCCTCACGACTGAATGATTTTATCTAATGGATGTAGACATTATGTAAAATTATATTTAGCACATTCACCCATAAGTAAGATGAGGCGGTCATGGATAAAATGCATTTAACCTTGGGTATCTTCAAACTTGTGTCTTAGTAACAAAATAATCAACGCAATATATTTTTATGTAGACAGAAGATATGAGCGAATTGTTAATGCTGTTTTTCATCTGAATTAAACTGGAGATTTCGCAACTGAGAACATCTGTGGCAAGTAATTTTTAAACGTGGGAATGTAAGAACTCGTAATGTAATTTCACCAAGTTGATTTTTATTAGACTGGGACAAGTCTTCTACGCATTTTAAACAGAGATGTATAGTCAGTAAAATCAACCTACCTATATGGTTAAACTAGATTTTCTCACTCCCTTAGGGAAGGAAAGGCTAGGTCGACCCATTAGGGATTTCGAGTGTAGATTGATAAATCTAATTAAGGTAATGCATTGAATCACTTTTGCTTCTTCGCCGCCAAAGTCATTAAAAGACTTCTCGAAAGTATGCCGAGAGACGAAAATCCTCAATGAGCGATTCTAATTTGTTCTACTTTAAAGTATTAACTCTTACGACAATATTCGCAGTCATGGTTACAGGGTTAATTAACATACCTCAATAGTTAAATTTATTTCTGAAGACTAATACCGTAAAGCAAGTGTGGTATTACGGTCAGTGGGGCTCGTACTGCTTTCTATTCCCAGTTGAAACCAATTAAGTATATTTCTATCTCTAAGGTTTTTCTTTTTTTCTTCTTTACCTTTTTCATCAGCAACATTTGAGCTTCACAAAATCCCTTTACTTCTGCCACAAAACACTTAACATTGTAATAACCTATAACAATCGAATAGCAAACGTATCCAATAAGGACTGCGAAATAAATGAGAATTTTTCAGATTCGCAATGGAAGCCATTTTGTTTCAGTTAATCTTAATATATCCCTGGGAAATGTGTATGCGTCACATAATTTTTTTCTTAATATCTGGCCCCTGGAGTTTGGTAAGAACAGGAAAAACATTGACACTATCATACCTTTAACATTGGTGGTGTTGCCTGGGAAGTCGAATAAAATAACAAAAATCAATGCTGTTTCACTATACAGACAATTTCCAATTTTAATCCGTCATTTCAATGTTGACTATACACTGCCCGTCTCACAAATATTCTAAATCATTTCAAATATTGCTTTTTCTTCAATAACTCAGAGGAAATATTACTGTTAGATTCTTGTAAATATAACTAATACAATGTCTTCAAATCTATAGTCAGAAATATAAAAAGGAAATGCCATATATCAACAACACTTTCATCAAGGTTTAATGTAATCTGCATAATTACTTTCTACCGAATTGTAAACATACATTCATACATTCCGCCTACGAAAAACAAATTTATTCTACAGGTTTCACTATACTCTCATTCACAATAAGACTTGTGTAAAGGCTTTGAATTTGTATGGAAAAATATGGAAACATACAACACATTATTTAAAAACTTTCTTCTGTATTTGTATCGCAATCACTTGCTTCGAACGTATAAATGCTAAAAGAAAATATACTAAAAACATTCCGATAAATATAATTTACATAAGACATTACTCTGAAGACCTGCCAAACGTATTTCTCTTTTTATAAAAGTGATTATTAAACATCATATTTTAATTGTTCTTGCGGACAACATTTGAATTATTAAACATTTACAAAAGAAACGTCATTTTCTATATCACTCGTTATATCCCTCTTTTATACATACATACATACATGCATACGATATATATATATATATATATATATATATATATATATATATCTTAACTCTTAATATTCTTACGCCCCAGCTTCACGAATAAATGCAACCTGTTTAGTATTTGAATGTAGCATTGTAATCTTTAACATTAACATTTAGGCTTTGAATCAATTATTTAATTGAAAACTTTTAGTTCGATAAAAATTGCTCCTTAAATAATTTCTGTTCCATTTAAATCTTGAATAAAAACCACTCTGTTCTGTTGAAAATTTAGAATTTTTAAAAAATCTTAGTTATTTAAAGTTTTGGAATTTATCGCCGATCACAATATCCATTGAAAAATATTTTGCAAAACCAGCTTTTTTTTTCATCTCATATTTAAGCAATTTATATTACAGGAAGTATCTAAATAATAATTGTGAACAAAAGACAACGATAATTCCCTAGAGTTAAAGTCATAAGGAAAATATTTCTCAGAGTTTTTGATGTTCTTTCATTTAGGTATCGTATTCCTTGCTGCTGCAGTTCTTACAGCTAAGCATATGTAATATTAGGCAGCTGGAGGTTAATGATATGGAAGGGCATTTCTTAAAATGGATGTCCCGCACCTTCAGCTGCATACACGCCGGATAAATTTCAGCGTTATAATCCTGTAAACAGGAGGGATATACATTACCACTAAGCAGTGCAGTGTCAGTGAAATATTAAGCTAAGGCTGGTCTAATTTAAATTTAAAATGTTCTGTTGAGTCGGTGGATTCTAATATTATTTCTAATTGAATTTTCTGCCATAAAAGTCGACGTAATATATTGGATAAATATGCAAAATAAACATTTAAACATCACAAACTTTCCAAATCCTGTTGCATTTCAAATGGCTCATTTGGTCCTCCAAACCGACCTACCATTTTTGGCTATAAATTTTTGTCTGAATAATTCGACTTGCATGCTGAAAAATACGGCATGAATGAAACAACTTAACAAGTTCTTGATCTGGACTGTAGCTAGATCACGTTTCCTAAACAACGTCTTTTGTAGAGTAAAGATTATATCAAGCTTTTATTTTATGCTTTCAATGTTTCCGTCATTAGACTGCAGCCATGCTGTGTCAGTGCTTGAAGAATTTTAGTCGAACGAATCCATCCAAGTAAATAATGTTTTTAGCGTGGCACTTATTCTAGAAGCCCCTTTTGCAGAACTGTTATGTAACATGGACGCACGCACACCAATTCCGCTTGTCAAACGTTGGGGACAAACTCAAGCACAAAC
>NC_068986.1:36379813-36382491 GCF_001194135.2 Octopus bimaculoides | reverse complement strand
ATATACAGGGTTGTCCAAAAGTCACCCGACAGTAAATCAAACTTCCATGGATAGTATATGCAATTCTGTTTTGATTCGAAAGGGAAAATGTGTCGCTCAAGGAGGACTTCAGTTTGAACAATTTTCATGATGTTTCATATTTAGATGCTTCTATTAAATTCATCCAATTGTTAAACATAAGTAAATTTAATTGCAAGAAGTAAATCTTGCAATTAAATGATTTTGATTTACTGTCAGGCAAATTTTGGACAAACCTGTATATATATATAACCACTCAGAAGTCTTTGATCGGCCCGATGTTATAGAAGAAGACATTTGGTTAAGGTAGCACTCAATGGGATTGAACCCAGAATTTTGTGGTCGGGAAACACACTTTTTACCGCACAAATATGTGTGAAACAAAAATATTTCAATACCAAACTCTAATAAAATAATATTTATTTCCACTGAAGCACTGTATCATTTCTGTCAAATTTAGCTGAAATATTTAGTGAATACGTGGTACTTATTATCTAGTCACTCACTCGTTTGTGAATGGTGACAGTATTTTATGGCATGCTAAAATGTTGCGCCGTCTTACTCTCTGTAATTTTATTTCTAATTTCGGTTTAATTACCCTACCATGTAAGTAATGGCATAGATGATTAAATCGAGCCTCTAAATCGCTATCTAGCTGACCATAAAACTGATTTAGTTTATCCTTATCTCAAATATAGGGTATTTCATAAGCTGCAAGTAGAATTTGTAGTATATCTAAGTATCTACAATACATCTCTTGAGACTTTAGTTCTGAAACCGTAAAGTTCCTTTACTTCATCAAATATGCTGTTAATATTACTCTCCTGCATAAATTAGATTGTTGACATTAACTGTTCTGCATCAGATATGTTAAAACTGAATATGTTACAGTATCTAATCTGAATGATTCCAGCCCGAAAATATATTGCTTTTTCTGTATCAGACAAGGTAACATAAATAAGGTGGGTTCTACTAAGTCACTCAACTTGTTTGAAATTTATCTTTATGAAAACAATGGAGATAATAAAGCCCATAGTATACTTATATAAATGTATAAAGTACACTTATATACATAGTACAGTTATATAAATAAATAACAAACACGAATGACATAACTGAAGAAAAGGCTGAAGCAACAACTTGTATAATTGATATTGTTCTGAATATCTTTTAGCATTTTTTTATATATCATTAGAAATATCTGTAATTGCTAATGACTAGTATACAATTAGAGCTTCGTTCTTTTTGTACACTAACATTATATGTTTGGCATTCTAAATAAATGCGTTTCAAACTGCCATTAAACGTAAACGAATGAATTAGAAAAGTAGTTTCCATCAATTATCCTGATAATTAATAGTAATTTATTTTACTACCTATCACAAGAAACCGCATCTCCAAACATATGTGCTGAAATAAATCTATGACGCCAGCTTTGACCATTCCGTATATGTGTCTTCCCAGGTAATGTGTTCTTAATGTTGCATCATCTAGTCCAGTGCCCCACAACCGGTATGATAGGTGTACCGCAGTGTAACCTGAATATAATTTTTCCCTTATACTTTTAGTTATAGATTTGGTTCAAGTATGCCGCCGAATTTTGAAAAACATATACGTGTACTGCATGTGAAAAACTGTTGCGGAGAACTAGATTCTAGATTCTAATCTCATGTATCTTTATTATTCTTTTACTCATACGTTACATGGTAACTTTAACTAGAGGACTCCCAGCTAACTCATCTAATATTTTGTTCGATGTACTCTATGTGATAGTGAGAGAAAGATGAGAGTAGCGGGCAATTAATAATGATGTTTATTTCAATTAGTTATATTTTAACTCATCTAAAATTTTATCAGCATACATATATCACCGTCTTTTATGTTCTTTTGATATTGTCGGTACCAAATTGAATACTGTTACGCATTTTTCTTCATTTATTCAACGTTCCCAATGCCATGCATACGGCCTTCAGGCATAAATATATTAGACTATATTAAATTATATCAAGCATTATAATTTATTTCTTTATTGTAAAATGTTGCATTTTAGCTCCAGGTCTACTCCCATCTACCGTTTCTATACTGAAAAGATATTCCAGCGATGGATATCTCATCTTTACGTTTTGTTTTCATTTTCGGTTACCGTCTAACTAGGCTTACATTATACAATGTGTGCATTTCTAAGAATATAAGGAAGATATGAAGGAGATGTAACCGATGTGACTCACATATCCAGCTAGCATATATCCAGTTAGCAATATCCAGCTGTTATGCATTCGTATGGTTGTTTAGCCCCAGATATTTCGTAATTAATGAAAATATGAGGTAAAATATTCCAGAGGTAACAATCTGCTTATTTATTCATACATCATTATCTTTTCAATATTGCATTATTCAGTGTAGTATTATATATACACACACATGTTAGCGCGCGCGCGTGAAAATTGCAGGTAACGTGCTGCAATCTAAAATGCAAATATGTTATATCTGCGTCTATGAGGACTGGCTATAAACAATGTAGCATGCTAGGTTGTACATATATGATCGAGCAAGTGGTATCAGTTCAGATAATGACGTTTATATATACATGTACACATACATACATACATACATACATACATATATACATACATATATAGACATATATATATATATATATA
>NC_068986.1:36373377-36379338 GCF_001194135.2 Octopus bimaculoides | reverse complement strand
TATATATATATATATATGACATACATATACGTGTATATACATGCATATATGTATGTATGTGTGTATGTATCTATGTATAAATCTTGATTGGGTATGGTATAATAAATGGGAAATTTTGCAATTAACGCTAATAGGTCAAGTGAATATTCAGAAATCCGATCTATTGTCAGTTTGAATACTGATTGTTTCCTTCTAAGTATTGCAAAACAAGCCATTTTGAAGGAAGTTATAAATCAATGCCAAAAATTTGATACTTGCATAGCATTATTATATTATCGAATCTCAGACGATAAAAGGCATAATTTTTGTAGGTAGGATTTGAAATCAGAACTTAATGATTCGTAGCATATAAGGTAGAACACATTTGAAGACGCATTAACGATACCGATCATTTTCCGCGTTAGATCTGAAAATAATAATTTTGAGGAGAGGAGGTAATTTGACTAAGCTGTCCTCAGCTAGTACTTATGTAACCGACCCCTAAAGGTTAAATGGCTGAGGTATTTTCGGGAGATTTGACTCCGAAACGTAAGGGGCAAGTTGGACATAAGTTCATGGTGGTGGTGGCGGGGAGCTGAATCGAATAAAACGACTCCAGTGTTGAACTCGTGCTTATTGATCGATCACAAAATGATGAAATGTAAAACTGACATCGGCGGAATATGAACATAGAACGTAAGGACGGACGAAATTCTGCTAAACATTTTGCCCGGCGTTTAAACGATTTTGCCAGCTCGCTGTCCTACTTTGGCGTAATACTGAAATTAGATATTGAACGGCAAATGGGATTCAAATGTTGCAATATAATATGAAGGCATAGCTTATACTACATTTATACACCCCTATAATAAACAAATGTAGTGTTAATAGAAACATGTTCTCGGACCATAAGATGAATGTTTTATTCCCTGTCAAAGACGAAGTAATTGTAAATTCGAAACACTGCCTTGAAACAGTATGCAGATTTTATACACCTATATAATAATGAGGTTCCAACATGATTGATTGCATTGTGCTTACACATTCTGCTGATCACGAATCTAATAGAAACGAGAAACATCGTTGCACGAACACAATTAGATCATAAAAATCACCATTATTGCCAGTAGTGAATTCCGTTGTCAATATTTTATCAGTGGATATGTTACAACGATTCGAATATGAGATCATTAAATATGGGTCAGGTTATGGTTGAAAGAAGATAAAAGGTTATTAAATCAAAGTACTCTTTCTTATTAGCATCACAGAATGCTCGGAGTGTGTAGCCATGCTATTACAAACAGTATATATAGAAAATATGGGGCTAAGATTATTCATCCAAAATATTTTCGTTCTATGTTAAGATATTACTTTTTGACAAGCCACACTGTATTACTATGGGTCTATATTCATATCTGTGTGGTTAAGTGTGTGTGTGTGTGTATATATAAATACACACATATATATATACATACATACATACATATATATATATATATATATATATATATATACATCAAAATAAGCAACAAGGATATTCAAGGTTAATGCAGTACGATCGTTTCATTTATTTAAGCAATGTGAGCATTACATTAAATGTAAAATGCAGAGCAATCTTCAGCTGCACAAAGATACGGAAAATTTACTGAAATTTCGTTTCAGTAGAAGGACATATTATTGTAACTACATTTAAACACTTCATATCCCTTTCAACTTCGCAGTAACAAACAAAATGAGGAGACATATTTCTTTATTTCACTGTCTTTCTCTCTCTCTCGCTCGCCCGTGTATAATGTTTGTGTGCAATTTTATATGTATGCTTACACTTATTTCTTACTTTATATATTTGATAAGTAGCTGTCATGTTGCAATGAGAAAAAAATATTTCAAATTACTATTCCATTACAGTAGATTAAAAAATCAAACATTTCCAACCATTTTACATAGCAATTATCCAGTGAGTCACGTGCAGCAATTGTTGAGCTAATAACCCAGAATGTGGTTGCCTTAATCACATAACCTCGTTCAATCATTATAGACAGAGAGGATTCTGTATATGCTCCAATTTGCAAATTAGCATTTAGTTTTCTATGTATTCCGAAATTGCTTTTTATTTTCATTCAGTCGTGTTTTTGTTTTTTTCGGTTGAACTAAACACTCCAACGTGGTTTTCTAGCTGCCTTTAGTGGATTCTATTCCGTTGCAAGAATTCGCAAAAGCGGATGTTTGGTTGAAGGATAGATTATTAGTCGTGATGTATTCTGGTTTATCCAAATTTTTCCTTAAAGTCCTGGTCGAGAAGACACCTGTGGACCTACCTTTCATTCTATTAACGTGTAAGTCTGAAGTGTAAATATTTATTCTAATTAATTGCGCATACTGACGCAAATGTGGCTTTGGTAAGAAGCTTACTTCTCAATTTCATGATCTATGTTCAGTCCTACTGCGTGACAACGTTGGGCAAGTGTCTTCTGGGGTCGACTAAAGCCTTTTGAGTGGATTTGGTTAACGGAAACTGAAAGAAGCTCCTAGTATATGCGTGTGTGTGCGCGTACGCGCGTATGTTCTTTCTGTCTGTGTTTGCCCGCTCACCATCGCTTGATGGTGTCTTCCCCGTAACTTAGCGGTTATGCAACACACATTCACAGAATAAGCGCCTCGTTTAAAAAATAAGTACTGGAGTTAATCCATTCGACGAAAAAATTGAAGACGGTGCCCCAGTATGGCCACAGTCTAAAGGCTGAAACAAATAAAAGAATAAAAGAACACTGCGTTGATATATGTGGTCCGTGTGTGTGGGTATGTGAACGTGTTGTTATTCTTGTTGTCATGTATGTTAGAATTGTACAGAATGTCTTATTCTCGTAGAAGACGGCTGGAGTTATTTAGGTACTATTTTTAAAATTCAGATTGCACATCCAATCAGTATTTATATGACCTGCAGTATCGATGAAAATAAGTACTGTGATTAAATTATACTAGTAGAAACATCGCCCTCCTGGCGACATTGCTCGATGAGTTCTGAATTGAGTTTTTGAATGAGCTCTACACTTATATGATAAATAAACATGAAAGCGAGAGTGAAATATCAATGAAATAACTGAAATATATATACAAAAATGAATAAATAAGGAAATACTTTTAAAACATTTAATAAGTTTTCAAGTTATTTGAGAATAATCGAAAGATATAAAGCGCGTACTGTGCAAAGGCATTAGTTGTTAGAAAACGTCTAAGTGTTGATTGTCAAGATAACTTAACAGATGCTACTCTGATCTAACCGGTAGTGATTATAGTAATGCAACTAAGCCATTGCTTTAAAAACACAGATTGGTATTTGTCGTAATGGCAAAGGTCAGCTCAATGTTGGGTGTAATAATACATTACTGAGATGGTTGTAATGAAACAACTGTTCAGTATTTTTAATGATTCAGACATGTGACCATTGTAAGACCTCTGACGATTGTAAGACCTGTACAGATTGTAAAATATCAGCGGTGTCTGTAATGACACTGTTCAGTGCCATTTGCCATGAAACAACTGCTGAGGTTGTTGTAATGCAAATCAACGGTCAAAATAGCACATCGAAATTGTGGCTGTAAAATCATAGCTGAATTCGGATTGGAATGAGAAATTAATATTCTTTGTAATGACAAGATTGAGCAGTCGTTTTAATGATACAACCTGCGGTGGTTGAAATGATGAAACTAATAAAACAACTCAATTTTTTATAATGAGTTAACTTTACAAAATATTGCTAGTTGTTTTTGAAAGAGCGCTCTTAGACGAACTACTAAAACAGCTATAACACAGCTCTATGGCGATTATAATAACTTCTGCGTTTGATGGAATGGTATAGTTCAGAAGTCCGTGTAATAAATGACTTCGGTAGGGAGATAATTAACCTACACGACAGGTGTCTCAGTTGTAAACTAAGTCTTTTTTCCTTGGAAGAGCCGAACTAGTCATATCCATGCCTCACACAATCAGATATATTTTGTCCTCTCCGAAGTTCATACGCAAACATTTCATTCAATTCCCTGATCCAATTACCTTTCTTGCCCTTTGTTATTGTGCTTTAGCTGCTAAAATACTACACTCAGCTGATTGAGAGACAAAAATGTTAGAGCAGCGCACGTATGTGCAATTTAATCTAATACAAGTAGAAACATGAATATTATCTCGTAAATAAAAAGAAAAATCAGTGGAGACAGTCCAGTCATATATATTACTCTAATCAATAAATACTTTCTTTATCTTAAAACTCAGAAAATACAAACATTAAAAAAAACGTGTGTGCAGGCGTTTGTTTGTATGAATGGATCTGTGTGTGAGTCAGGAAGAAAAGACATTTATAAAATTTTCACCATTCAAAACCGTATTCATGATCGTGGCACAACATAATGATGATAGATAGTAGGAACGGATCACATTGCATGATATCTTGCAAAATAACTTTGATCTGTATTGTAATTGCCTAAAAGTAAACTGGAACATTTTTATGGCAATCTTTTGTTTCATAGTCTGATTTAATCGAAATTAAGATTTGACAAAAGAAATGTTAAAAAAAATCGACTTGGGAAAAAAATTTAAATGTAACTTTTCAGATATTATGTGTGCCAGATAACAAAGATGGTGTCGAGACCTGTCCAACCTATACCAGCTAGGTCTCCTATCTATAACAGATTTTACTATTTTTATTCATTTGTTTCTTGTTATTATATCTCCATGGCAGCATGCATGTGCGCTGTTGAAATTCGTTTTTTTTTCGAAGTTATTTCTTTTTACTAGCATCAGAATATGCGTGTTTGAGTGATGGTTGACATCACTTGGTTTTAGACATATTTTATCTTAGATGTGGTTTATCGTTAGTGGTAAGATGTTAACCAATTCGTCCTTCCTAATACGTGTTTAGATGGTGTCTGCATCTTGTATTTGTATTTGTATCTCTTTGAAAAAGAATAAGACCTATATCTATTGAGAAAGCTACAGGATGTTGTAGCGAAAATACTTTAAGGGTGGGTTGGGCTTAAATAAACAAGAACTGTCTTGAAAAACAAAGCACAAAAAGCGAAATTCACACATACAACTTGTCAATGTGTTTGTAGGCTTCAGATAAGAATCTTTAAGTAACAAATTTGATATATGTTAAAATATATTAACAATAAATTTTAGCTTTCCAAAACCTAAGAAAAATAAAATCTAAAATAATGGCTACGTATAAATGTAAAATCAATCGTTTTTTTTGTTGTCCAGCATTGTTTTGGAGGTTCTGATTTATCTGTTAAAACGGTAGTTATTAATAACCAGAACAGTACTCTGCCATAAACATTATGACATTGCTATTCAGTGTAACACAATTTTAAACGAAGACTGACAGAAACACGTGTTATATCCATGCCAGACTATTTTACGATTCTCGCTAAAGGAATTACAAGTGTTATCTTAACAGGACCCGAATATAAAAAATAAATGAATAAGTTCAATGACGCACACTGGAAAAAGTATTTGATAGAGAATTAGAATCTGTTTTGGGATTTGATAATTTGTTAAAACACCTCATTGGATAGTAGCATTTCTATGAAATACATAAATATTGGAAATTTTAATACTTTTCAAATTATCCTTGAATAAACAATTTACACTGGCATACAAAATCTACATTGAAATGGAATTATTTCTTAATGAACTTCTTTATATATAGTAGAGATGTTTGTATATGTACGTACATGTATGGAAGTGTATTATAAATGTAACACTGCATTATTTCTAGTTTCACGAAAGTAAGTCAAATTCTCCTAATCATCCAGGTGTTTGATTCCCAGTGTAAATCAGAGAAATAAGCATTTGGTTGTTAGGAATTGATTTCTGTAAATTCTGAGAAGCCTGAAGGGATGTGATTCTGTTAATACAAATGCGAAACATCTTTTGTACACTTATATATATATATATATGTATATATATATATATATATATATATAT
>NC_068986.1:36372258-36373120 GCF_001194135.2 Octopus bimaculoides | reverse complement strand
CTCTCTCTCTCTCTCTCTCTCTCTCTCTCTCGTTCTCTCAATGTACCAATAAAGAGTAGTGGAACATTTTTGAAAAATGTATACAAATTTTGGGGAGTTCGACTCCGCGATTAATGGTAAAAGCGATTAAAAGTGATTAAAAGCGTAATCAAAATTGCTAAAAAAAAATAATCCAGCGGATATTATGAGAAATATATTACAGTTTTATTATCTATATATTTAATATAAAGAAAATTGTATCTCCGAAGGTTATACCACCCGGCAAGTTAGCAGTTGTTTCGAACCTAATTCGAATTTGCCGAAAAGTCTTCTCATTTCATGATGTACCTTCCACATCGAATTCGACTACAGAAGACTATGACTGTAGGTTTTCATTAACAAAAGATATCTAGTCACTCTGTCTCAGGGTATATAATTAGTGAGGCGCTCTGTTGTGATGTATGGTATTTGTATGAATGTTCAGTTTTAAAATAAATAATTAAACATAGGAGGATGGTGTATGTGCAAAGGTGAAAGATGAGCGTAAACACTTTTTTCTTTTGTTTTTATTTAAGAGCCACAGAATACATAATCAATATTGCTAAAATAATAATTATTTTGTAAAACAGTCTCTCCAATATAATTAAAAACTAAAAACGGAAAGCAATTAAAAGATAGACAACATAAACAACCGTATGTTTGTAGTGACAAGAAAATATAAATATACAACACACACACACAAACACATGCATACACATGTACGTATGTTTGTATATATAAATACAGTCTGACAAGTAAGTAAGTAGATAGATAGATAGATTTGTACACACACACACACACACACACACACACACACACACACACACACACACACACACACACA
>NC_068986.1:36370530-36371943 GCF_001194135.2 Octopus bimaculoides | reverse complement strand
TTCAATTTATTTAAGTAATGTGAGCATTACCTTAAATGCAATATGAAGAGCAATCTTCAGCTGCACGAAAAAATGTAGAAAAAAGACATATTACAAATGTGGCAACATATTAAAACCAAGTGGGAGAGAGCAGAGGAAGAATATATAAGTCCATCTTGACATAGCAGGGTCTATCAGGCTAAATGCTCACATTACTTAAATAAATTGAAGTAGCATGAAACGTGCGTACTGCAATCACTTTTGAAATCCGTGTTGCTTATTATTTGATATATATATATATATGTATATTAGCAAGATATACACTTTAAAATAATTTTGAAAGTTATACATAACACTATCTTTTTGATAAATTAGCACGGAAAAGTTGTAAATTTAATAAAAAATGAAGTCCAGTATCTACTTCTCAATGTCCTTCAACTCCTCGTTTACCCTCTTCATTCTCTGCCTCTACCTTTCTATCATTCTCTCTCAGTGTATCTATCAGTCTGTCTATCCACAACCATAAAAAGATCTAGCTGGCTAGATATTCATCCCATTCTTCATTCTCCGGCCTTCCTTTGTCATCTAGGTTAATATAATCCATATTTAATCACACAGCATATGACCCCAAGATATTTCACCCCAAGCAGATTTTCAGCATACTACTGCATACATCTCCAGATGACGAGATCGATATTAAGCGACTGGAAAGACTCATTATCTTCATAGTAATTTCAACCTTTCTCTGACTATGCGATGCGTAGTCTTGTTGCAAATATATTGTATATATATATATACATAAATATGAGTGTGCGCAGGCACATATATCGGTGTGTGTTTTGCATACGTCTGCATGCATTATATACATGTTTGTAAACATGCGCGCACACTCACACACACACGTACGCTCAAACTGGCACACAAACATATACTTTTATACCTCGATAATTGTATACGCACAAAGACTTGCGTACGTATGCATATAGTGTGTGTTGGAGAGACATAGAGAGAGAGTGATGGAGAAATGGAAGAGTAGAGAAATTACATATACAGTTATCAGATGACAAAGGAGCGGCTTGTAATGAAGAATGAAATATAGGAAAAGAATGTAAAAATCTAAAAGCTCACTAACTTTGTCACGTGTAACTCTTTCTTTTCAATCATTTCTCTGTTAAACATAGGTGCTTAAATAGGTTAATAAAAGTTGCAATCACAACTAAATTTTCAATTGGCTTCTAATGAATTATATATGCAGGTGTGTATGTATCACTGTGTATGAATTTTACACAGGCACAGAGTCACAGACACACAGATACACAAACACGCATTCACAAATACGTGTTTGTGTGTATGCATACGCCTATTTATGCAGGTTTTTGTGAGTATACACATGTATATATATATATATATATATATATATATATATATATATAT
>NC_068986.1:36365558-36366981 GCF_001194135.2 Octopus bimaculoides | reverse complement strand
TATATATATATATATATATATATATGTGTGTTAGAGAAAATAAGGTACTTACGGTTCAGTTCAGTCTATTATCACTGAGGATTTGGGTATGGTAAGCGTATCTAACCAGTGTCACAATTGCTTACAGTTAACCAAACAGACACTCCATTTCCAGTTGTATATGATCTTGATTGTGTCCAGAACGATGAAAGCATTTTTAAAACACCCATAACGGGTGATGAACCGTGGGTGTATGGCTATAACCCCGAAACAGTGGAAGACCCGAACCTCCCCGAAACTGAAGAGAGTACGAATGAGTCGAAGCAATTTGAAGATACTGTTGACCGCTTTCTTCGACTGCAAAGGGATTGTTCATCATGTGTATGCTCCATCTGGTCAGACAGTAAACCAGTAGTACTACAGTGACATTTTTTGGCGTCTGCGGGATGGTATTCGTGGCAAAAGGCAACAATTGCAGGCGTCCGCTGAGTGGCAATTGCACCATGATAATACACCTGCCCATTCCACGCAGCTTGTGCAACAGTTTTCCGTTAGACACAGCATTCTTCAGGTTCAACAGCCACCGTATTTCCCAGATCTTACCCCTTGCGGGGTTTTTTTCCGCTTTCCAAGAATCAAACCATGCATGAAAGGAAACTTGCGACGAGGCAGCTGCTGATTATCCCAGAAAACGGATTCCAAGAATATTTCCATCTATGGAAACAGCGATGTGGTAAGTGTGGTAATCTCCCATTTTGAAGGAGATTAAATGCTAAAATAGATACTCACTTCAACTGATCGAACAAATGACAGATCATCGTCGAAAGACACCGGAAAACCCATCACTCTTGTGTGTATATATCTATGTATATGCATGCGCAAACGTATATACATACACACACGTGTATGTGTGTGTGTGTACGAATACACATCAAGATCGGTAGAACTTGTGTGAATGTATGTATCTTTGTATATATATCTACATACGTTTGGATGTAAATATGTGTGTACGTAAGCATGTGCATATATGTTTTATAATGACTCTGCAAGCTATGAGCTTGTGACGACCAATTGTCTGAATCTTTATCAGATAACCAATTTGATATGCGGAGAATCGCTGCATTCTGCGAATAAGAATTGTAAGGTGTCACTAAGAAACAAAAATCATCATTTAATGTTGCACTTTACACAAACACGCTAACACACAACGAATTTACATATTACAACACTAATATTATCATCAGTGTTTCTATGATATTGTTAAATGTAGAACGATGGAAGGAGTGCTCAACACCGCATCGGTAGATAAATGCCTTAATTCACAAATAAAGAAACTACATGTATGTATGTATGTATGTATGTATGTATGTATGTATGTATATATGTATGTGTGTGTTTCTACACACACACACACACACACACACATATATATATATATATATAT
>NC_068986.1:36360952-36364433 GCF_001194135.2 Octopus bimaculoides | reverse complement strand
TATATATATATATATATATATATATATGATGTGCGCGTATTTATTTATTCTCCCCTCTCTATTTGATGTAATCCTGTCTCCTTTTTGCTGACAGCTAAATTCTAAATGTACAACGAATTTGTATAATATCAGTCTTTATTAAGACACGCAACCTAATTTCTATGGTGAGCATTGATAGACTATCAACAAACATGAATTGAACTATTTAAGCACCTCATCTTACATGACCGACATTGCCTTACATTAAAACTCTTTCAATAGAGTTGTAAATAAGGGTTGAGATACATTTATTGAAATATACTATTCTTTAGAATATTTAGAATTGTGATGGAGCCAGAAATAAATGTTCGCTTAAGTAAGTTGGAACTAGATTGACAGAAGCGTTTAGAGTATCTTAATGGACTGGACGCCTTGCTATATTTAGTAACAACTCTTTATGCATTAAGTTCCAGTCTATCCGAAGTCATCGTAACGTTTCATCCATCTCAAGTCATTAACATAAGTATCAGTTTAATAGCATTTTTGGTTTAATCGAAAAACCCTTTCCCAAATTTGGGAGACGTATAACTATTTTAGAAATCTGTATTATTTGCAGCATGCTATTCTAATAGGTGGACTCCAATATAAGTCATTCTTCAGGAACGGTTGACAAGAAAGTCATGAAATATTCTTTCCCATAAAAGTCCTTGTATTTAGTTTTAGGTAAATGACTTGCAAGATGTTTACATTAAATTTCACTTATATAAGCATTAATGCTACGACTTGAAAGAAATGTTTTCCAAATTTTACAAAAAGACCTGCCTTTGTTAGCACATTTACTGCTATCAGCCTGGACTAAGTAGACTTTTGTATTAAAAGAAGAATGTGCTATTGTTAAAATTGCTTTCTTAATTGTAATAGTATACAAATCTATTGCAAATGGAAACAATTATTGTTCGAACAGCTTTCTGAGACACCTGACCACTGTCCAACTCTCTATCACCTTTACATATTCTTACCAGTTATATTAAAGTTTATGTGAAATTATCCAAATTAATTTCGCACAACATATATGGTAGCGATATAGGAGAACAGTAAATCGTGATTTATTCATGTACATAACAATTACATTGCTCAGGAAATTGTTTTCCATCAGTAATGTTTGACAAACTCTGGAATCATTTAGGGAGATTCTAATGGTCTGTTGTACACAAATCCCCTGTCACTTGTAACGAGATGTTACGATATGGAAGATGTATATTGTGACTGAGTAGCTTATTGGAGCATTTGCTTATTTCTTCATCGAAATCTTCTGTATTTTCAGTTTTGTGTTTGTATTTTTTTTTCTGTAGGGACCAGTTCGTTTTATTGTGTAGCTCCAAAGAAGTGTGAGTGAGTAGTCCTATTTTTTAAGGCTTCCTCGTTATGACTATTCTGTCCTTCTTTTGGATATTGTAAATCTGGTATTACATTTTCCAAAGTGACATTCTTTATAATACGGTAGAGTGTAATTTGAGGGAGATGTCGCTGCCACTTTTTCGTAGTTCGAGCATCCATTTAAAACAGTGTTTCTCAACCGTTTTTACCAATGAAACCCTTTCATTTCTATTTTACTTGGATAGACCCTCACAGCAATTAGATGCTTAAAAATCCTATTATGGTTTTATAATTAATTAGGAATTGCATAAATAATGTTAAATATTTTTTGCGTTATAGAAATATAACTAATTTATTGCACATAAACATTCACAACAAGATTCCGCATGAAAGCCAAAGTGTTAAGATGTTCCCTGGTTAGCCATCGATACAGTTAGGATTCTTGGAATTCGCCTGAAGTAGTTTCCTCGTTCATAACTTTCAAATTTCGATGGACTTTAACAAATATTATATTTTTACTTTCAAGTATACATAGCGTTTCATGGGAAATGAAGAGCGAAGTTAGAAGCTCATTTGTTCTTGTATGGGACGAAGCTCCAATTAGTCATTGTCACATTCTCGAGTCTCTAGATCGCATCCCCAAAGATATCATGAATAACGATTTATCGTTCGGTGGAAAACTTTTAGTTCTTAGTGGTGATTTCCGTCAAATTCTTCCTGCTGTTTGAAGAGCACAGCGACCAACATTAGAGAACTCATGCATGAAACATTGCGTTCTGTAGCAACATTGTTTAACTGTTTAAATGATAATGACTTCTCATCACATGACAAATTAAGTCAGCATTCTCAATGGCTTCTTCAATTAGGAGAAGGAAGAATTCTTGCTATTTAAAATGTTCCATATGAGGATACTATTGAGCTTCTCGAAAATATGACTACTGCATCCAACAGGAATGGATCAATTTTGTCTATAACGAACTTCGCATTAATTACCAAAGTGAAACATGGATGTCATCAATAGCAATATTGTCTACTAAGACCGAGGATGTCGATCGTTGAAATAACACGTTAATGGAAAAGATTCCAGATTTAATGAAGAGTATCGATTCTGTGAGAGACGAAGGCCAAGCAGTATAGTATCAACCAGAGTTTTTAAATTCGATAAACATCAGTGGTCTACCTCCGCATGAGATTAAATTAAAAATTGAGGCACCAAGAATGTTACTCAGAAATCTTGATCACAAAAAGATCATTGTGGTGGCACAAAGTATAAAATTGTAACTTCAGATAACAATCTAATAACTGCAAAAAAATTGACTGGAGTTGATGTGGGACAAATTGTTCTGATTCCTCGGATTAGTTTAATGGTTTCTGGCTGACATTACAAAGACGCTAATTTCCAATAAGACCGGCTTTTTGCAATTTCCATAAACAAAAGCCAGAGACAGAAACTGTCTAAGTGTGGCATTTACTTATCAAATGCAGTTTCACTCACGATAAGAATTTATGTTGACCAAAATGAGTTCCTCAATTACAATTCAAATCCAAGACGCCGGGACCATCATGATATACAGAAACTAACTAGAAATGTTGTATATACTGAAGTTGCCTAAATGAAAAAACCTCCCTGTATATACCTATTATACATCAAGATTAAATTGTACATGTTCAGTAAATACATATTGTAATATTTATTTGTTATATGGAGATTTGCGGATTAATTATTTAAAACAAGCAATTTAAAGATGAGTTTCAATAAGTACATATTCTATTCCCATTTTATTTTCAAAAGCAACTGCTTGGGATGAGGAGAGTGCAGTATCAAAGCCAGGTATGCATTAGCAATTTTGGCACTGGCTGCGAACGCTCAGTTGTTCCTGAGCAGTTGCAGTATATTGCTGATTATAACTATTTTATTTCTAAATGTAAGCGCTTGGGATGAGGAGAGTGCAATATGAAAACCAGGTATGCATTAGGAACTTTTGCACTGGCTGCGAACACACTCAATTGTTCTTGAATAGTTGCTGATTATTACTTACATTTATTATTCACTTTTTGTCATGGATTAACTTGTAGGTATAAAATATTTTATAAAATTGTATTATATATATATATATATATATAT
>NC_068986.1:36359854-36360617 GCF_001194135.2 Octopus bimaculoides | reverse complement strand
CACACACACACACACACACACACACACACACACACACACTGTTATATATCAAAAATTTGTGCAAACCGTTTGAAGCATTGTCATATGGGTCACTGAAATAATTATCAGCGAAAATCTTTATAAATGCAAAGAAATAGAAAAATTATTTTTATTTATTTGCATAGGTTATCTAATGATCTTAAATGACTTCGGGAAAAATGGCCCATTTTCAAACAGAAGGGTAAAAAACAATGAAAACTTCCGAGAAACAAGTAGTTAACGGGAGGGCGTTTCCTGTTTGACCTCACATGCTGTTATCTCCCATACTACTACTACTACTACTACTACTACTACTACTACTACTACTACTACTACTACTACTACTTGCAATGATATAGTAAAAATATGTATATATATATATACACATACACACACACATGTATATGCATTTATATGCACGTACATATTAAGGTGTGTACGTGTATTTATGCACACACCCACACACACACATGTATATTCATCTGTGTATGTATGTTGTATGTATGTGTGAGCATCCAAAATTTTCACTCCATATATCTGTGTGTGTGTGTGTGTGTGTGTGTGTGTGTATGAGTGTGTATGTATTATGTATGTATGTATGCACGTATATATGTATGTATTCATGTATGTATGTCTATATATGTATACACATATCTCTCTCCAAACATCTATCTATATATACATATACACACACACTCACACACACGCACACACACACACACACACACACAGATATATATATATA
>NC_068986.1:36349575-36359787 GCF_001194135.2 Octopus bimaculoides | reverse complement strand
GGTAAATATTATTATAAGATCTGGTAATTAGTCATATATTAATATATTAATTAATATCGATTAATTATCAGGGGGCCAGCACATTTAAAGAATCAAAGAGAGGTAGGCACCACACACAGACACACACACACACACATTATGGGTTTCAAAAAGATCAGTGTCACACATTTACTAAAGCTTAGTGCAATGCGAGGGTCTCTGGACAATAATATTGTCTCTTTTGGTTTGGATTAGTTATAACTTAGTACTTTATGATTAGTAATATATCTCTGAATGTTCGTGTGTTTGTTTATGATGCATATGGTGTTACCACCAAATGCGTACTTAAATTGTACGTTGATATTCAAGATCGATATGTAAAGCAGATGGGACTCCTGAGAAATTAATGAGGCGGCACATACATCAATAAATTTGAGAGGTGAAGCGTTTTCATTGCACTTGAATGAAATATCCATATTGAATAGAATTAGTACAACTGATAATACTGACAACATGGCAACCATTACAATTACGTACACTAGCACTTTATTTTATCATCGATATTACTGCGCTAATGTAACATATAAGGTGTTATCGTGTTGCGACGATTATGAAATAGATCTCACTAAACTGTGCATGCGAGCCGGTTTCAATTTCCGATTGTTGGATTTTCATTTCCTTTTAGTTGGCAATGTTTTTCTTCTTTTTTTTTATCATTATTTCAGTAGAAGCCTATTCGTTGTAGAATCTCATTTCCTTTGAGCTAAGTAGTCGTGGCTCTCCATGAAATCGTTAAATGAACGCGACAAAAATAAATGAGTAACTCTAAGAAGCAGAATTAATGATTGTTAAACAACAGCTCGTGTCAGATATATAGCAAATAAACATTTTAGATAAAGAGCATACATGATCCAGCTTGAAATATCAACGCAATGGGAAGCGATGAACATTATGACAATGACTAATATTTGGAATCATAGACTTCATTGTACTCACTTTAGTACTAAGAAGAGAATCATTAAATATGGTTACAATACTGCAACCCGAGTAGGAAAAATCAAATCCCTAAATTCAAATAGTCACGGACGTCATCTGCATGGAAACCTAGTGATATATCGTCCTGTTTTGAACCTTATAATTTCATATACCACCGCGATCCTTTCGCGATCGATAAAATATGAACCACATGAGCGCTAAGGTCGATGTAATCGGCTAAAACCTTTCCTTTTAAATTGCTTGCCGTGTGTCAAAATTTGAAACAATGTAATGAAAATTCGAATTTGTCATACATTGTCCCACATACGTAGCGAAATTATTTTTAAAATATGATCACTGAGTAATTAACCATATTTGTTGTTGTTCATGCTTATTCTTAACAATCACGCAGTCAATTATCTATATTCATTTCAAGATGTAACATCTAATCTCATTGCAGGCCTTACATCTCATTTGACAGGCGTTCATTAATATTAAATACATCATCGACATCCTACAAACACATTCATTTTCTTGTTCCTTTCCACAACCCTTTCCTACACACAACTACTTCACTTGTCTGCCAACACGGCACTTAATTTTCATTTACATTACTCCACCTATCGTAGGAAGATACTGTCAAAAACATAAAATCTGTAAGAGCAAAGAAACTTTCGCTCAGTTCGTAGCTAGTAAGCCGAAACTGTAAAATCAATGTCAAACCTTTCCTTGTATATATCAATATGTGCTCTACAAAAAAAAAAAAAAAAAAAAATTGAAAGAGCTTTCAATTTAATATTGAATTATTTTCATTGTTAAATCGTTGGTGTCTGACGTTTGAGTTGTTATTCTTTTTTACATCTCTTTTGTATTTGTATCTTTAGAATTGTCTGTTTCTTCTATTGCATATAAAAAATTTTTTTAAATACCAGCATTATAGCAGGTCACATTTATGATGGTAGAAAAATGTACAAATATAAAGCTACAATAATAGCTGACTGAAAATATTTTAGTAACTATCAGCCAATAAAACAAAACTGACATTTTTTCTTGTTGTCATCTCCGCTAAACTGGGTACATGATCAAAAGAACTTCACTATAATGTGCACACGTCATTAGGGTAATAAATAATGGCTGCAAGGTGAAATTGCAGTTGTAACCACTCATTGAAGTGTATCACTAGCGTGTGTTTTGTTATTATCTTGTAATAATTACCCTCAAAATGGTCCTGAGCTGTAACTTAGAGGCGTAGGACCTACTCAAATGTTTACTCGGCCGAGTGACTGCTCGTGAATGAAAAAGTTTGAAAAGGATCCGACTGGGTCTAAAGAGGAAATACAATATTTTTTCTTTTTCTTTTCTTGTCACTTTATGAGAAAAACATTTCTGTGAACATAATAGTGAAGATAGAATTAACAATGTTAATTAATTATTTCCTATGAGTCAGTAAAACTAAAAAGAGTGATGGAATTAGAGGTAAAAAATGAAAACATTATTAGGTTTTTCCAGGTAGTTAAGAAGTTCGCTTCATAAACACATGACTATGCGTTTTACCCGCAGGCTCCTCACTGGGATCCAACGAGTTAAAACAACGAGAGGCTGGAATGTTTCGGTTTTCCTCCGACGCGAAAACTTCGACCAGGACCAAAAAGTAAAGAAAAGGAATGACACATGGTTATACAGAGACCCGAATGAGGTTCCAATAATCATGCATACTAAACTCTCAGCAAGTCTGATGGGCTTCAGAGTCGTCAGCTTCCTCACTTATTTTCACAATGTTTAAGAGTTAATACCGCTGACTACACATATATAGGGGAAAGTTATGAAGCCCCGCGAAAAGTTGACCCTGCCAGATTTCGGAATTATAAAGCAAAATAAATGCATACCTCATGGAATGTGTCTACTATTCTGCCGAGCCTACTACGCCATAGCACCAGCTAAGTTGATATTATTTGGCTTTATTCTGAATAATGAGATTTATCCAAGATTTAGCGAAGTCCGATATAAATTTTGCTATGCAGGGCATTCCAGATTGTATTTAAAATGTACTTAAAGCGAAATATGTTGAAACAAGAGCCAATGTAGAAAATGTGAATTCTGCAATGGTTAGTAAGAAACAATTACAGAGAATCTGCTATTTCCCATGTTAATGGCTTATTGAGAAGATTACGCTGATGACCATTTTCTGTGTTACATGGTTTATAGGAGAGTGAAAGAAATTTATAGCCAAACGAAAGAATTGGCATAAAAATTTGCAGCAGAGTAAACTACGCTAAAAGCAATAAATGCCTGGGGGTGGTGGTACAAAATCGAACAGCAAATCAAGTCAAAGGCCAACGAACAGTGACGATCTCAGTTTCAGCCTACTTATGCTATAGCACAAACATTAGCTCAAGTCTGATCGAACCTGGAGCATATAGTTGTTGATATATAAAGTACCAATCGATTTCTGAAGTCAACTTCTTTCACCCTTTTCTGTCCCTCCATTCTGTTTCCCTCTTTCAGAATCGGTTATGTGTCTGGTTGAGAGTTTCAAAGTAAGAGGAAATCTCTCGTTGTGTCTCTTTCTTCCGAAAAATACAGAAGAGTTGTGTGAGTAATGAATAACTTTTGTTTCTGGAATGTTATCAAAGAAAAAAAAAACAGAAACATCGGCAGGAATCATAAACTAGAAATGTTAGTGTAAATGGGCCGGCGTGTCGTACAACACAGAACAGATTAAAAAATTCAATAGATCACATTTCAAATTGAAACATTCGTTATCATGCTTTAAACTGATCGCAAATTGTTATTATTTCCGATATCAGTTATTAATTAGTTGACCTTTTTACACTCAGGAAATATGCCACCCAAATTCTTTTAAGCTCACTTCCGCCATTTGATTTCTTTATTTTCATTGATGTTTTGATTGTTCAGTGCTTTCCAAATTAGAAGGTCGTGATCAGTTACTTCCTCCGAATGTGATGCAAATAAAGTAGAAACAATATCCTTTTTATGTATTTTCTCAGTTTTTTTTTTTCCTCAGATTTTTTTTTTCTTTATGCAGTTATCCACTTTATGCGATTTTATAAGCTTCAGTTGATCTGGAGTTTCTATGTTCCGCCTCTTCTTAAAAACAAAATATTTTCGTCAGAATTTCTTGGGTGCATAGCTGCTGAAGTTTGATTGCATGCTGTATGACAGTGCATATTACTCTCCTAAGTTAGATCCTTACTTTATGGAGAAATTGTTACGTAAACACAAAACAGGTGAAAACTGGTGAAACAACTGACATACCAGCTGACCGAAATGCGATATACAACATTTTTCTCATTTATTGTTTCAATCACCTGATGTTTGTTGAGAGATTTCCACCTCATTTGCATACTGTATGTATATATACATATGTCGGCGTAATGTATGTACGTATATAAGCATTTGGTTCGTTTTAATCCATTCTTGTAAGTCTCAGATACGCATCCTTGTGTTTGACATAGAAATCAATAGTATGATGCTTTATTTTATCATTTATTGTTGGTAAATGCACACTGCGTAACGACTTAGCGTTAATTTCTATGGCACTTTAATAATAGTATTTATTAATGTATAACATAGATGTGTGGGGAGTGGCATAATTAAGTTGTGTAGTTTTATGTGTCATGGTGTATGAACTGGAAAGTGATGGACCTAACGATTTCAATGTTGTCCCATTGATTCAATGTTCAACAAAAGAATATTAGAGGGAGTACTTCACATTTAAAGATTAAAAGTATGGCTGAGATGGCTACACAATGACGATGAAAACCTAATAGACCGAACTATATACATGGATGTCTCTTGAATGAAAACAATGATTTACCTTACATAGAGAAAAATGAAAGAGCGCTAGAGGAGGGGAGAGAGAGAAAGAGAGAGACTTTTGCGTAAATGTTGTTATTGTATACGCCTAAGTCAGCTATGACTAGAACGACCTGATAGAATGTTATCATCTCTTCTTAATCTTAGGCGTTACTTTGAGGACCGCATCATTTATTGCGGACTTCTTTCTCGTTTATTTTAAAGATTAAGTATTATTTGAAGGATATTTAGCTACAAATACTGGAACACTGAGCGACTATAAAGAGGCTCCCACTGGGACTTCACCTTTTAGTCATAGATAATTATAAAATATCAGACTTGAGAATCGCAGTAGCCAGCTGTATTTTATGATGTTTTTTTAAAAGCTTACTCATTCACTTTGTAGAACGATGTTTAATGATTTTTAACGTAAAACTTGCATAACATGACATTGTTAGGTATTGATTTATAATTTTGATAAGATACCACACATTTCGTTAGAGGTTATGATCGTTTATGGTACACTCAGTGATTGACTGGTTCTTTATTTTATCGATCTCAAACGGATGAAAGACAAATCAACTTTTATCGACACCAGAACGATAAAGCCAATCTCGTATTTTATGAGCAGAATATGTGATTCAAGATACGACTGTTGAAATGCTTTGTTACTACTCAGCTTGAGGAAGACATGACCTATACGCTTCAGATGTTGAAAAGCAACTAGTCTAAGGCAATGTAATTAGAAGTTGAGAAAGTAATTAGAAGTTGAGAAAGTAATTAGAAGTTTAGAAGCTGATGAGGTGTGCTGAAATGTAATGTCGTCTTTCCAAGCAAATATTCAGAAGTCATACTACAAGAGTATCCGCGTGAAAGTATCGGGGATTTATTACCTGTGCTATATTCATCTTAAGCAGATTGAAGAAGTGTATAGAGAAGGCAAATGGGTACCTCATGAGCAGTGCGTTTAACAATTTACAACTATTTGCAAATCAGGAATGAAAAAACATCTTTTTTTAAATCTAATTGTAAGCGGTGATGAGAAATAGATAGTCATTAACATCAATAAACGTAAAAAGCGGTGATTATCCCAAATAAAAATATAGTTCCAACACCCACGGCAGATTTGACTGTACGTTTGGTGGAATACAATTGGTATTATTCAGTTCAAACTATTAGAACACGGGAAGCTCATCAGAGCAGAAGTTTGTCAACGGCTTGAAGGTGTCGATCAAATTTTGTGCAAAAAAAATAATAAACGGCTGGATTAAGTCAACAGAAAGGGAGTCATCCGGCAACAATTAATATCAGACCACATTCAGAGAAGATAACCCAAGAAAAGATCAATTCTTTAGGCTGGGAAGCAGCTCTTCCCCATTCTCCCTGCTCACCATACATAGTACTATCAGATTTCAATTTATTCAGCTAATTTCAATTCTTTAATTGTGGTAAAAAAATATTCAGAAGTAGAGAAGGTGTTGAAATAACACTCCAAATATTTTACTCACGTAAAGGACCTGATTGATTTTTTGACGCGGTATCAGAAAAATGATTTCGAGGTGGAAAAACATTATTGCTAACGTTGACGATTACATTTTGAATGAATAAATATATTTACGGTATGTTTTACATTTATTTGCACTCATTACGTGAAATGCAACATGAAGTTTCAGTAATCCTAACACTTGGCTTGCTATTCTGATTCCAAACTGAAATCCGAGTTTGATAAAAGCATTATTAACACAACCACAATTTTTCTGTTTCATATACTCTATATATTCCTTGTCCATGCAAAAAGAACCCAATTTACTTTTATGCATCGAGTTTATATACGGTGGTGAGCTATCTGTGATTGGATCTTTTGATAGTGTTTCTATTTCTAATGAGGAGAGTCTGAATTCCAGTATAAGCCGAATGCTTTCTATAAAAGAATATTAATTTTCCCATATTTCATTCTTTCCTTCAACCTAAACCCAATTACGAGCGCCCATTGAAATGGTTTTCCTCTGATAATTCCAAGGACATCTATGATGCATCGTAGAGCTATAAACTACCCTTAATAGTGATACGTTATTATATCGATGTGTAAATATGAAAATAAAATTAGTCTCGATAGGAGGTAAACTAAGAAGGTCAAGTGCTGTAACCAAATACATCAAAGAATAGAAGCAAAATTATGTTCTCGAAACAATGAGCTTGCTAAAGTCACACATGGGCCAAATGGGTGAATTAACTCTGGTAGTAGATTAAGATTAGCTGTACATAACTGTTCAGATTAACATTCTACTTGACAGAGAAGCCCATTATTTAATTAGTAGTGAGTGATAAAATATCTTAATGCGCATGTAATTCCTACTGAGTATAGCAGTGAGAGTGAGATAAATTCGCTTTAAATGATAATTACAATTATTTCGTCTTCTCCATTTTCCGGTATTCTTTACGCTTTCTATTGCATGTAAAATGTTGGTTGGTGTTACAAAGTCTCATCTAAGTATTACTGGCACATATATAATATAGTTCATATTTAATATAGCATGATGACGAACTCGCTACAACACATTGAATATGCATATAATATTTAGTTGGCGTTAATTTGATGTTCTATGCCAAGTCATTCCTTAAAATCTCCGAAACTTCGAGCCAAAGATGGAGCCAATTCGAAGTCACTCAATTTGCTTGAAACATAGGCCATACATCACGCGTTATTATTTCACACAGGTAACAAATTGAATAATGTAGTCCGAGATACACAGTACTTGAAAAATCGAAGTGATGGCTACGATCGGAACACGTTAATCATAGAAGTGCTTTTTAAGTTATTTTGTTAATGTTATTTCAACAGATATTCCATAGAAATTATAGCCAGCACTGATCTTTGCTACAGCGTTTCGTATCGAGATGTCAGATATATAAACAAACAATGAAATCGAAGTCAAAAATAGGTAATGACTGTATGTGCCATAGTTCGGGATTATTTTGCCCTTTCATCAGAACCGATCTAACTCATTCTCGCCTCCGAACACATTGCATACATAAGCTCCGTATACAGCAGTGTTACGTAATTGAATATACCAATTAACATTTTAAACGCATTGCTAGAACTAGTATGTAAAGACTAATGATTTGTATGTACCTGGTATTTGTAGGTACTTGATATGCAGCGGTAATATACTATAATATATATATATATAATAGATAAATAATACGTCAAACATTGAGGCAAGGCAAATATCTCAAGTCATATACAATATTATTATACGAAGAAATTCAAAATGTTACAGCTGTTTCTGAGATATCTCCGAGTATGAGATATTGCATTATCAGAGACAAATATCGGAATATCTCATACTCGAGGATATCCCAGAATCAGTTGTAAGATTTTGAATTTCTTCATATAATAATATTGTATATAACTTGAGATATTTGCCTTGCCTTAATGTTTGACGTCCTGTTTAACTATTATATATCTGCTGCATAAGAAATCTGCAATAGGCGCAGGACTGATTGTGTGGTAAGTAGCTTGCTTACCAACCACTAAAGGCGGTGCTCCAGCATGGCAGTAGTCAAATGACTGAAACAAGTAAAAGAATAAAAGAATAATGGTTCCATAACTACCGTCTCGACTATAACCTTGGAGCCCCAGTAATCCGTTACAGCACTTACCTTGTGTACCTAATCGTTTAGATCACCTGTAAACTAAACCCCCATACTTTGGATATATATATATATATATATATATATATATATATATATATATATATATATATATATATATATCAAATATATATGTGCATGTTTCCACATACATACACAGACACATACATGCATAAATACATACGCACTCATCACATACACAGATACATAAACATACACATAGTTGCTCACACACATGCACACATTTCCACATCGAAAATATATATAACTTGTTTATTGTTGGGCAAATCCCGAAACTAATTTAGCTAATCAACAATCAGCTTATGTCGATAATAATTGCATTTTGTAACTATGTTAATTCTACTGTTTGTGGGTTGAAATTACAAGTTCTATATGAATTCCTTGTATACTAAATATGCAATAATCTTTCAATTGTGTAATTCATGATATAAATATGTTTCTAATTCTGGAGTAATTAGGAATCACCAGAATTCCCGTTTTTATCGTATGACCTATTAGAAATAACACAGAAAAATGTTCTATTAATCAAATCCAAGCATCTAGAAAACAAATTAGTAATCATCAAGATTATAACTATGTATGCTAGAAAGGAAAATTCCAAATAATGATGAACGATGTTTATGTTCATTAATGTAAAATACAAAATACAGACATGAATAATTTTATTTCATTCGCCCAACTCTCAACGAAAACTTAAGGATTCTGGAGAGAAAAATGACTAACGGAATGGGTTCATCTTTGTATTCTGTTCCTTCTGTTAGTTGCTGTTCACCGGTGTAGTTATTTATACGTTATGTCTTTAAAATGACGGATTGGAAACACTTGGAATACTTTTCATCACTGGCCGCACGAACACGAGTCTAAATATCAACAACTTTGGGTTGTTTCACTGAGTGAAATGAAGAGATGATCTGACGAAAGACTTATTTAAACAAAATCCTGAGGAGGTGGATTTTACACCTTGGGTGTATGATAATGATCACGCAACATCTCACCAATGAACTACATGTGTAAAAAGGTGTAGGAGCATTTGTAATGATTTTAAGTAAAGAATGTCGTTCATTCTATTTTCTGTAAGGTATCCATTGATATAAGCTCAACGGATACCGCGATATTGCTTATGTATATCCAGTAATAGGCGCATTTCCATTGTATGATGACATCAGATAGGGAATAACTGTGAAAGAGCTTTGCATAGCATTCTATATATATTTTTTTACCCGAATCGTATTTACATACATACATACATACATACAGGGAGTAATAAGCAGTCGACAACCGAAGAGGAGTTAGATTTATTTTCGTATTTTGTCCCGTACTTGTCTCACGTTATGTGTTTACGTATTTTACACTTGTTGGTGAAATCCTGTAATTAATGTGTATTTTTTAAATTTATTTATAATCGAACGCCACGCACCCTTGTCCACAGTAAGTACTTACATTTATATATAATTTCTGAGACTACACATTCTGTTTTTTTTTCCTTCTTTCCATCTTTCTATAATCCTCTTTATTTTCCGGTACGTCCACTCTATTGTTGTTTATTCATTCGAACCCCTAACTCAGCACGAATTTTATATTTTAAAAATTTCTGGATGTTGCTGTCGTTAAATGCTCGAAATCGGGAGTAATAAAAGTCAACAACCGAGGAGGAGTTAGACTTCGTTTAGTATTTTATCCCGTACTTGTCTCTCGTTATTTGATTATGTATTTTTCACTCGTTGGTAATTTCCTGTATTTAATGTGTATTATACACACACACACACA
>NC_068986.1:36348527-36349380 GCF_001194135.2 Octopus bimaculoides | reverse complement strand
ATTCGAAGTAGATAAATTGGGTTACAAATCTCGATTAGACAGAAAATAACGAAAGCTAGGATAAATCTTGTATCCCTTTCAACTTGACAACTCTTCGTAATATATTCTAATGTCGGTATCATACAATATTTTCTTTTGAGGTAATGTTTTATAATGTAGATAGTTTACTGAAAGGTATTTCTCTCCAAAGCTACTCACTTTTGTCGGGCACTCAAGCTCAAAGCTTATCGCTTCAACCACTGTTCATAAAAGCCTATGCAAGAAGAGTCCTTACGGTTGAGATGAATTTTGCTGCAAAAATCCATGACTAACTAATTAATAAACAAACGAACAAACTAACTAACTAACTAAATAAATAAATAAATAAATAGATAAATAAATAAATACATGAATAAATAAATAAATAATTAGTTTCAAAACAATAATTCGTATAAAACAAGGTCAAATTTGCCACATACTATTTCAGGATCTATAAAAAAGTACAAATCAAATCGAAAGCAGTGGAATGGTAGAAGTGTAAGAAACTCGGACTGAATGTCTTGCATTATTTGTTCAGATTCTTTCGCTTCTGAATTCAAATCCTGTCGTGGCCTTCTTCATCTCCCGTCCTGTTTAAAAAGATGAAAGGGCACCTTGGGTGCGTTTCGTAGAGAAGACTACTTGGTTGCAAGTTTTCGGGAGTGGACTCCCGTTCCAAAATACTTGCCTTCCTCTGCCTCCTTCCCTCCGGTCATGAGGGATTGTCATGAGAGCCATGGCTGCTGCAATCTCTCCTTACGAAACTATTAAAACGTATTTGAAGATTTCTTAAATTAAAGCTTCGTATTTATGCGTGTGTGTGTGTGTGTGTGTG
>NC_068986.1:36347071-36347726 GCF_001194135.2 Octopus bimaculoides | reverse complement strand
ATAGTTGATATGCAATGTCACTGACCATGCAAGTATAGTAAACAAATCCCATAGAAACTGCCTACTTCTCTCATTCCCTACACACTTCTCTCACTGAAACACGCGTGTACGCCCGTGCCTGCACAAGCACTCACAGAGAGAAAAGGGTGGTGGAGAGAGAGAGAGAGAATGAAAGAGAGAGAGAAACACTCGTTTATCTTTATATGTGTTATATGGGTAAATGTATTTCACAAATCCCGTTACTGTTTTTAGTAAAGTATAAGGGAGATAAAACCATACATTTAATTGTTGGATTATCTCCCTTACATCGTTTTTTCGAGTAACACTGTAAACCGTTCCGTTTCAATGTAGTCTTATACTTCACGATTTCTTAATACAAAAATGTTGCGCCTGATCAAAATAACGGAAGCACACACATAGACACACATGGACACGGACACACAAACACATACACACACACACACACACAATTACGCTCTCATGCTGAAAGTCTTCTCATTCTTAACCGTTACCTGTCTTTCTACCTCACCTTCATCCAACGTCTTGGGCTTTGGATTCGTTCAATTTTAAGACTTATTAATCTTTATTGACACCGTGTCTATGTACGTAAAAATCCGCTGTGTGTGTGTGTGTGTGTGTGTGTGTTTGTGTGTGT
>NC_068986.1:36346219-36346733 GCF_001194135.2 Octopus bimaculoides | reverse complement strand
GTGCATGCTGTGATACGGCCTTGAATTTTTAGATGAATGAACGAATCCGGTATTTTATTTTAAAAGCCTGGTACTTATCCTATGGCAGCTTTTGGGGAATTGCTAAGTTACGGGGACGTAAACACGCCAACACTGGTTGTGAAATGGTGGTGGGTGATAAACACAGACACAAAGACGTACAGGCATTGATATGTATATCTGTGTGTGTGAGTGCGCGTGCGTGTTGTTTTCCAGCATGGCCCCAGTCTCTCGCTGAAGCCAGTAAAAGAATATATATATATATATATACAGGACAGGCTTCTACTTTCAGCTTCCGTCTACCACATCTACTGGTAAGACCAAGGTGTCATGCTGGGAAACTATCCGGAACCATGTGGTTGAGAAGCAAGATTCTCACCACACACCCACGCCGGCACCTATATGTGTGTGTATATTTATGGATGTATACATGTAATATGTAATAAATAATATATCTATATATATGTATATTTATACATATGTATATATATATATA
>NC_068986.1:36343355-36345308 GCF_001194135.2 Octopus bimaculoides | reverse complement strand
ACACACACACACACACACACACACACACACACACACACACATATATATATATATATATATGCACAAAGACATGCTATGACGATTGTCATGCATGTTCTTTCTTTATTTTATTCATCACAACTATATCCGACATCTGATGTCTAGTCTGGTGAACGCATTGGATCATTGCATTTCACAAGATTTTGCAGTTCTCATTCTCAGTGACTCCTTCTGAGGTTTACTCATACCACGTCTTTGCTCTTTGTAGGCCGTGATTTCCACTGAGTTTCCAGTGGATCATTCTTGCCATATTGTTGATCCCTAACGCTTGTTCTTGAGCTGCGTATATGAGTACTTCTGCCCCAATCTTCAGGTCACACCTCCTCATTCATAGCCACCGGTCCTCTGTATCTGTCTTCACGTTCAAATCTCTTGCAAACTGACCGTATAGTTTTTCTTTTCATGCGTTTTCTATTTTGGTGTTCATTATTATTATTATTATTATCGTTATTATTATTATTATTATTATTATTATTATTATTATTATTATTATTATTATTATTATTATTGCTGTTGTTGTTGTTGTTGTTGTTGTTGTTGTTGCTGTTATTATTATTATTAATATTCTTTTTTTTGTCATTTATTTATAAAATAAATCAAATTGTGTTACCTCTATAAATTCCTACTTAGCTTATATAAAACAATACTGGTATATCCACTACTTATAATAAACTGCTTAGATTATAATTCAATTAATATATAGTTAGCATGCTCTTTTACCTCAGTACTCCTTTATTGAATGCCAGTATATACCAATTGATCAATATTCACAGATACCATCTGATAAATTAGTATGTAAGTATATAATATGTATAAATATTAAGCTATTTCTAGATAATTTATTTTCCTCCCTCTATTGTGGTAAAAGTTTGGCATATACTCAAACGTATTCAAAAAACTTTTTATCCTTTTGTTATAATATTCTTCTTAATAATCCTCTGAATAACCCAAAACTTTAACTTTATACAATATAGCAATAATTTTTAAAATATTTAACTCTAGTAAAAATAAGATTTCCCCTGTTTCATTATCACTGGTCTGCTAGTGGCCAGCCCCCTTAATTGTCAGCTAACATCTTGATTTAAGTTTTTCCATTACCAAATCTCATGATATTGCTTCTAATAAATCTTGATTTTTTTTTTATGACAAACCCACTATGATTTCTGTTGGCTCCTTCAGCCCTACGCCTAACAGACACTGCCCCTTGTTATCTCGGCCTTAGATATACAAGGGTTTGATAAAACTAGTCTATAAATTAAAACTGACCCCATAAAACATTGACAAGCAAAATCTGTAACAAGTCTTTCTTCCGGATACCTTATTCGCTTCTAAGCTGAAGTGAAGGCAGCATGTTCTTTGTCTATCTCCTTAACATCTTGGAATTTTAAGTAAAATTATACTAATGTGTCGTGTCCATCAGTCTTAATATAATTAAATTCTATGTCTTTGTGCAGCTGAGGATTGCTCTGCATTTAAATTGATGTAATGGTTGCATTGTTCAATTAGATGGAGTTGCGTGAAACGATCGTACTGCATCACTTCTGGATACACTTGTTGCTTATTTTGATATATATATGTATATATATATATATATATGTGTGTGTGTGTGTGTGTGTGTGTGTATGTATATATATATATATATATAGTAAGCATGTATATGCATTTGTCTGTGTATATGTGTAGCGCATTAAAGTGGAATATTTCGCATTTTATTCAATGTGAATCATTATTAGTGACTGTGAAGTAGATTGTATTTTCTCGCTTATTTTCCGAGATTCCACTTGTCTTCATATAAATCTGTCTAGATATGAGGATACCATCTTTCCTTCCCACACATGTACACACACATACACTCTCTGTCACACACTCGCTCCATATATGTGTGTGTGTGTATGTGTATATATCTATATATAT
>NC_068986.1:36341381-36342343 GCF_001194135.2 Octopus bimaculoides | reverse complement strand
ATATATATATACGTGTGTATGTATGTATTTATGTATGTATGTATGTATGTATGTATGTATGTATGAGTTTATATATCGTACGGTAATTGATCAGCAAGAGGCATTGCTTTCAGGTTTAAAATGCCACAACATATTACTGATATGTACTTTCGCTCTGGGTGGGACAGTGATACCGATGCAGAAAATATTCTTTTCTGTTCTAGGCACAAGTCCTGAAATTTTTTAAGAGCGGGGTGGGGTCAGTCGATTAGATCGAGCCCAGTACGCAACTGGTAGTTAAATTATCGACCACGTAAGAATGAAAGGCAAAGTCAAGCTCGGAGGAATTTGTACTCAAAACGTAAAGACAGACGAAATACCGCTATGTATTTCGCCCGACGTGCTAACGTTTCTTATTTCTTTATTGCCCACAAGGGGCTAAACACAGAGGGGACAAACAAGGACAGACAAAGAGATTATGTGGATTACATCGACCTCAGTGCGTAACTGGTACTTAATTTATCGACCCCAAGAGGATGAAAAGCAAATTCGACCTCGGCAGACGAAATACCTCTAGGCATTTCGCCCGGCGTGCTAACGTTTCTGCCAGCTCGCCGCTTTCGATACAGAAAATATTACGAGATAAAATTTGGACAGTACATGCAGGTACGCACGCACGCACTCACACACACACACACACACACACACAAACACACACACACACACACACACACACACACACACTTAAACACATACACACACACGGGGATATTATTTGTAAAGAAGTAGGTAATTTCTTCAGTCAATAAAGGTTCTATATAAACACTGTATAAATGCAACAGCGCATTATATAAACACTATATAAATGCATATATGCGCTTAAACATGTAAATGTGCTTATGTGCACATATGCACAAGTGCGAGTATGTTCCCACGCTATATTGTGTTTATATATATATATATATATATATATATATATATAT
>NC_068986.1:36338148-36341164 GCF_001194135.2 Octopus bimaculoides | reverse complement strand
GTGTGTGTGTGTGTGTGTGTGTGTGTGTGGGACAATGTACGAAAAAACAACAACAGACGAGGACAGGTGGTGTAAATAACAAAAGGATGTATTAGTATGACGCTCGGGAATACGGAAAGTCTTTGACGTTTCGAGCTACGCTCTTCAACAGACAGAATACGGAGACAAGGAGAAAAACACGGAGAAAAAAAAATTGTATATATACATACATATATATGCATATACCTATATGTGTATGTATGTATGTTTATAAATAAAAAAAATAGCGGATTTATTATACCATATTATAAGTATATATTGCAATGTTTAAACGAAATATAATTGAACGGTTGACCAGTTGAAACAATCTGCAAAGTAAAATAACAAAGAATAATAGAAAATATCGAAAACAGAACAATGTAAGTTGACATGAGATAAGTAAGAATATCATTTGGAAAGAAAACTTATTGTTATTTATATATCTCCCTGTTATATTCTGTACACTTTCTGCTATGTTCTTTTCATTTTGATATGGACATTATCCCTTCTGCTCTACTCCTCAAAATTTTTGGGCTGAATCACACAGTATTTCACGTGTTGATAATGCGTGGTCATGATAGGCAAATGGGACGTACTGATGTATTCCTTCGATATCGAATAGCTGTTTTCACGTATAGTCTTACACCCCAAAATTCCACATACGTGAAGATACACTATTTCACACGCATACACACGCGCACATAAATGTATGTGTTTGTGTGTGTGTGTACGTGTGTGTGTGTGTTTTTCTGTGTATATTTATGCATGCGTTTGTAGTGCGTGTGATAATATGCAGAAGTCTACTTGAAGCCTAAAAATTTGAGACTATGATGCAGATTATTGAGGAGGGTGCTGAATTCTTCCCGATTTTCTAGGGATTTGGTCCATATTAGGAGACAGTCATCGAGATATCCACGTGTCCTTTATATATTTTCTAAACGTCATGCCATAGTTTTCATCAATTCTTTGATATAAGTTTTGTTCCAAGTATCCCAATAAACAGCTCGCGAGAACTGCAGCAAATCACGTCCCCATAGCTGTGCCTCGAGTGTGGAGGTAGTTTTTTTTTTCCGTTGAAAAGGAATGTATTGTTTCGAATGTATTATTGGAATGTATTGTTTTAGAGGATGACGCTGACCGCGTCTAGTATGGAATTTACAGTAAATCAACTGGGGATCACTTCTCTATGTTTCTCGACCCAATATTTTATGGCAGTAATTCCTAAATCATGTGGAATGTTCTGAACGGAAATAACAACAATATGTAACAACCAGTAAATGATGTAGATTAAAAAAAAATATTTAACATATGAATATAAAGAAATTATAGAAGTCTCCCACTGATTGAAATAAAAACTATAGAAACCAACTAAGTTTGCTCACTCATAAAACCATTACATGTAAACCGCAAGCTAATTGGTTAAAATAAAGGCGGGATCTGTGCCAGTAATATCGGTGCGGCAGGCAAACCGCAATATTGAAGCCGTGATGTTTAAATACAATAATAGAAATCGGGAATACCAGACAATGTTGTAACTTCATTCAACTGATACATACATATATGTATATATGTATATATATATATATATATATATATATATATATAACCGAGGGAAAACATTTCGATCAAAGAGATGGGAAAGATCTAATGTTCATTGGTACTTCAGTTGAATACCGCAAATAAAATTGTATAATTACAGTATACAAATATTAAAGGAAATAGACAAATACAATTGACATATTAAAAATTTATTTACATTATAATATAATATAAGTATTCACGATAAAATGGTATAATATAATATAATTTAACGAATAATTGAAGCAAATATAAATACAATAATTGGTTTCGACTCATATCCTCCAGTGAATTCATAAAAAAACTCACATTTATGCATATTAGACGCTTCAGGGAAATATTTGTTCAAAAAGTAGTCAAAACATCCGTGCAAGGGCTGATAAAATGATCAAAGAGACTGAGTTAGAATATACCAATGTGTACAAGCGTGAGCGTTAATAATTCAAAAATATAATAAATGCAATAAAGACAAAATTCAAATCAATGAAATAGTTAAGAAAAGAAAAAAGACAGTCATAAAATTTCTTATACATCTCCAATAATATTAATCTAAAGATATTTTAATCGGAAATAATCACTACCTATTTTATTATATAATAAGATCTATATGATATGTTAAGAATTTATAGTAGGAAATATATTTTATTTAAAATTACTATGTACTATGATGAATAAAATAAATAAATAAATAAGGGTATATTTTATTCAGACACTAAATTCATTTAACAAATTTTAAATCAACGACACCTTCACTGAAGATTTTCTACAAAATACGCTGATGATAAACGAATCTATAAAGTTACGATTACCGTAAACAATACTACTTACATAAAATGATAATAATACATAGATAAATAAAATATGAGAGCTTTACTTAGTTTTTAGACCAATAGTTTTATTATTCTATGATTTTTTATTTGTATACAAGTTCGAAGGAACATAATATGATGATATATACTCAATATTATAGGGTGTACAAGAGATATTCATGTATTCATAATTATTCAAAAAGATATATAATTATGTATAATAATTATTCTAATCTATTTATTCGTACTAATATAAACATTATTCTTGATAAATAACAAGTAAAAAAACATAAATCTGCTTAATTTATCAGAGGAAAATACTGCTGTAAATCAATGTTTATATATTTATACGCTGATTGCTTACGGAAAAATAACCGGAAATATGTACTTACAATAAAAATAATTTAATCACGGTAGGCCCCTTTATAAAACTATTCATATATTACTGTTATACAATTCAATTTATTTACTTATAATCAATTTATATAAGGATGATAGCATAATTAAATCTTATATCGTAAATGTAACTACGAATATAGTGATATAGTTTTTACACTTGAGACATATATATGTGTGTGTGTGTGTGTATGTATATATATATATATATATAT
>NC_068986.1:36332480-36335223 GCF_001194135.2 Octopus bimaculoides | reverse complement strand
TATATGTATGTATGTATGTATGTATATATATATATATAGATGCACCGTGTAGTACAATCTCTATTGATTTATATACGTTTCCAAGGAATGGAATTTATTGTATGCCTACAAAATGAAAGAGCCGAAAAGAGACATTTTGTTTCCTTGTCATGCTTCAGACATTTGGCACTCAACGTATGAATTAAGCGCTGATTTTATTATCGCTTCTATTATCATATCTGCTCCTTTAAACATGGACAAGTAGAAATAAGTATTGTGAATTGGAGTATACGAGAGGAAACGTTTACTTTTATCTAGAGCTATGGTTCTGAACCGGGGTCCAAATTAGATTCTGCTATTAAGGTTTATATGCAGTAGGTTGGCTGTACTTCTGCAAGAGACAAAATATTTTGTCTTTTTTTTTTCATGCAATTCCCAATATTATAAACATATAACATTTTTTAAAAATATCCATTGGCTATAGAGTCCAGTAGTGAAAAATAGGAATCAAGACGATCCATCAGAAAAACTATACGAGAGAATCTGCGATTTTGAGAAAGAGAATTAACCTCGTCCTTTGCTAGCTTCCACGATCGGTGAAATAAATACGTGCGTTTCATGATCTTCTTGAACAACTCGAAGTCAACAACTGCATATAAATAGAAATAAGAACAACTATATGCGGGCAGGGAATTTTTATATCCAGAAATAAAGGTTAGCTTTGAGTTAGGGAAACAATATCAATTAAACTCCTGTACGACAGAGAAGAATCGGAATTATAACAAAGAAACATAGTTTTGATCAGGTTTTCCGAGCGGAAAATGTCTTCAATATAGGTCAATACTAGATCAGGCTTAATTTGTCTTCTAAGGAATATGTAGTTTCATTCGAACTCTGTTTCTTTGTGTTTTTATTTTAGTGAAAAATATTTTTCGTGTTACTAATTATTGTCTATTTGTAATACACGTGTGTATTCTATTGATTACCAATGTGCAAGTTTCATAGATGATATTAAGAATTTATTTATATTGCTTTTTATTTTTAAACTTGCAGTTAAGTCGTATAAAAAATATATATTGATTAGAATGATAATATCTGTTAGCTTGTCACTGTCAGCACAAACGATATCTTTCGAATTATTTTTTTAAATTCTGCATAGCGATTATATAACCAAAAATTGAACTCTTGCTTAATTAAGTGAATTTGAAAAAATACAAAAGAATATTTTGTTATTATTCATAACTCGAGGCAAATTATTGAAATTTTCTTCTTTCCTATTATATGATATTTCTTTTATACTGTTAAGTTGGTTAGTTAACTGAATATTAGCAAGTAAAATAATATGAAAATCATAAGTGATTGCGAGTTGACAATTACCATTCCTCTCTTATTATCGACAGCATCGAACTAGCATCGGAACGAATTCAAGCTTATTAGGACATTTAGTGTCCTCTCCTTTTGTTGAAAGTTCGTATCATACTGCGGCCAACGTTTGTATCATTGCTGGATTGATAAATTAAATTCTATTCAATTATTGATGTCAATATAATCATTTATTACTTTCTATGTTAACGGGAAACAGGCTACCTATGCTAGAATTTGAGATCGATCCCGATAACATAAGAAAGAATACACGTACCCATAGCCCACTATTTTACAGCGATGTTAACAATTGATACGGCTGCGGATAATATTCAAAAGAATATGCTTCTAGCATCTGAGTTTTCAACTAGTCTCTCAGTTATATATTAAACAATGTTATTTAATTTCGAAGCCTAACTCCGATTATTGACGAATCATTAAGAGTGTTAAAAAGAGATATAAGAGATGATACTCAGCACCAAAATACTAGAGCGCGCTCACGTAAAAAGACAAAAGTATACTTCGTACAGTCATGTTCTAGAAGCATCTATAGTCCATTTTATGTGGTAGATAAACAAGATTGTTGTGGAGGAATATTTTAGATCTCGAATGTGTGTGGGCGTAGGCACTTTCGTACTCTAGCAAATGTCCTATCGAATCCCACACTTTTGAACACATCAGCGTCTTATATCAGTCTTCTGTTAAAATTATTTTTCTATCAAAGTATTTAGGACTAACGTCCAGCTAATTCACAATATACTACAGTCAACAGGTACACACATTATATAACCCAGTGAGGAGATACAGAGAAACGTTCCCCACTTATCTAAATTTAGATTAATGGGTGTTGCACCGAAATTTTGTGATGTGCTACTTTTGTTAAAACCTTCTTGCCTTAAGCACTCCTATGTGTTAAATGTTGTGATTGTTGTTGAAGATGAGAATGATAATCCACCTGTATTTTCAAAACCACTTTATAATATTTCCATCAGAACCACACATGACAAGACAAATAATAATAATAATAATAATAATAGCATTATTATTATTATTATTATTATTATTAATATTATTATTCAGTAGTTTTATTTTTATAACGTGCTTTCACTTCACTACCGAGCGCAGCTCTGTGCGCCTTGGGTATGTGCTGTGGTTTGCTGTGGTGCTCTTATGTTTACTGTATTGAAAGTGTTTTGCGTAGAATGTGTGCAGTACCCAGTAGTGCAATTTTCTGTATGTTATATATATTTGTAAGTCCTGGTGTTTTTGTTATGTATTTGTCTGAATATTTTTTTATTATACCTAAGGCATCTACTATGATAGGAATTGTTTCTGTTTTTAGATTCCACATTCGAGTTATCTCTATTTCCAGGTCTTTGTATTTTGAAAGTTTTTCCATTTC
>NC_068986.1:36329793-36332130 GCF_001194135.2 Octopus bimaculoides | reverse complement strand
CTCTGTTTTTAGTATTGATCTAACTCTATTATTATTATTATTATTATTATTATTATTATTATTATTATTTTATGTTTGACTTTTGTTTTGCATTTGTACAAGTTGGATCCAAGTCTCACCCAGAGACCTCAAGAGACAACAAGTTAGAAGTTTATGTAGGTGTTATGCCTAGGGTACCATATATTTGGATTTGTACAGTTTTGTTCAAGTGAATGTTTAAGAAACCATAAGAAAATTATGTGTTTGCTTTAAAATTTGAGATCACATAGACAGTGTATTATTATTAGCTTCGACCAGATACTGATGTTCATTTTTTGTTGTGTTGTTGAAAATGTATTGATGAAGAAACATATTATTACAAAGTATCAACCCTGATGGAATAGACGCTTCAAAAAAAAAAATCAGTGAAGGAAAAAATTCCCTACACTATTCTTTAAATAAACAAAACTCTCTCTTCGCCTTACGTCCATTTTTCATCCATAGTTCCACCCGTTCTATGGTCTTAGTAAATCGGAGGAATGGGAATTCTGAGGCGCAACTGCAATGCAGCCTCATTAAAAGGCCAAACCATAAGCAAATATACAACGTAATTGGATATATACGTATAAAGCCAGAATTGATGTTTTCTATAATTTGAAAAGTGGAAAGAAATTAGTTTTTAAATGGATAGAATATTGTAATTTATCCAGCGTTCAAATCAGTGCATGGGTTACGTTTCTGTCCTTAATACTAAAGGCACTTTCATTGGTCGTTAGTGAATTCTGACGTGATGCGTTATATTTTTGTGATATACTTGAAGGACATGCGCCTTTGTTCATTTCCGTTGTTGCACACACACGCACACACACACACACACACACACACACACACACACACACACACACACACACACACACACACACACACACACACGCACACACACACACACATACACACACAATCAGATATATACACACACATATATACACGACACAGATACGTACACACATATATATAACATTGACTATACGTCTGTGTATACGTATGTATGTGTGTTTGTAAGTATTGAGATCAGCTTATTTTAAAAAAATGCAGCAATACCACGTCATCGAAGCTCTATGTGGTTCTGAAAGTCGCAAGTATTCTCAAGCCCTATTGAAATAACAAAGTAACGCTATTATATTATCGCATGCCTTGACTTGATCACATATGTTCTCATTGTTGGAGCTGACGTTGAATTGGGAAGGAATAAAGAGTAAAGTTCTGAAAGGAAGAGGATATATAACGAAGGAATTAAGGTATCGTTTGCTGGGTGATAATGTTAAGATGCAGTGTTTCCAGTTGAGGTGGAATGTCGTGGAATGTCGTGGAATGTAGCAATGTGTTTGTATGTGTAACTATTTTTAAATAGATAGACAGACAGACAGACAGATAGATAGATAGATACGTAGCATTTCATGCTCATTGTTCCGTGTACCTGTCTTAGCTACGCTTTGATATCATATTTTCTACAGGCACACAGTTAAAACAATATCAAACAACCAATCAGTATTCGAACTTGGTCCTCTTACTCAACAGGATAATCCTACCATTTTTCCCCACTTACACCCTTACGCTAATATAAACATTTAAGATACACGTTCTTTGTATATCTTTTCTCTCACCACTTTGTCTTTGTATTCTCTCTTCCTGTTATTCTCTCAACCTCCTCCTCCTCTATATCTATCTACCAATCTCTATCTCTCTCCAGCTCCCATTATTTTCTACATCGACAACTCCATATAATCAGCTTCATATGTCTATGCTTGTTTCTTATATATGCAAGTATGCTCCTGAATATCTCATCTACGGTATTGAGGCAACCCAATTAATATGAGGTTAGTGAAGTCCACACATGATCTGATAATAAATGCAATTTACTCCACACATGATCAGATAATAAATGTATCAATAGCCAGAAAAGGATAGTTATCGATAGTTTTTATTGCGGAAAATGTGTGTATACATAGAGGCGATTTATTATATATATTTATTTATCTTTCAGTTCGTATGTCACAAACTATCGCCTGTTGTGTAGTTTGTTAATGGTATATAGGTGGGCGAGAGCGGTCGATTGATAGTTAAAATGTTGATGCGCCGTTGATGTTGTGATTCCTTACATTCTGATTTCGAATCATACCGCTCTCAGTTGTGACTGTGACCATGTTCGATAAAGTAGCAGCAAAGTTATTAAATAAAGTCGATTATATCGTCTCTTCTAATCATCTCCAGAATATTTGGCTTTGTGTCTCTTTTCGAAATCAATATATAGATAGATACATAGCATGAACAACTGTGTGTGGTTTAATTAACCATCTT
>NC_068986.1:36325404-36329307 GCF_001194135.2 Octopus bimaculoides | reverse complement strand
ATATTGGTAAAACAAAAGAAATTAACATGTATGTTGTATAATTTATTTTGACTCCAAAACACTGGAGTCATTGTTTAACCATTAATAAAGATATGGGGTATTGGATTCTTGATCGTAAAATTGTGGTTTCGAATCCTGGACCGGGTGACACGTTGTGTTCTTGAGCAAAACACTTCATTTCACGTACTGGCGTCTCGACCAGATGGAGGATATACACACAATGGAAACCAGGAAACCGAATATGACTGGGGAATGTTTGGGATAAGTTTCCTGCAGTTGACATGTAAATTTCCAAACTTCAATCTTATTTAATATCGATGTTTCTATTTCCATATATGTACTTACTACAGGTTGGATCGAAAAAAAAAACAAAAACAAACAACAACAGAATTTCTAATATATATTCATACAAAGAAACTTTCATATAGATCTAATTTTATGCGCTTTTGAAAGAGAGTCGTTACAATTATTATTCTTTTTAATTCATCCCAAATCCGATCTTCCTGGCAATATCTACATTCACCATGCACTCATGAACTGTGCTCATCGACATAACGTAATTCCTTAATGCACACTAGCGATATACTAATAAATTATAAAGAACATTAGCATTGCTTCATTGTAACTTCTTCGTAACTACAAATTCAAAGTCAGTAAGTGTGTGCTAATCACGAACATAGCGCAGTAGCTCCTTCAACTCCTAAACCGGTACTCAGTAGTAATTCTTATAAACACAACCGCAGCATCGATTTTCCTCTGTACATCTTAGAATATTTTAATGACAGCTGTATAATAATTTCAGATATTTTAAACCGCTAAGATTCTTATATCTTGTCTACAGATAAAGTCCCACAAGCATGTAATTATGTTATATGAAAATGGCTAATTGATTGTATATCAGTTATTTCTTTCCCTATACCTCGTACAACATAATTAAACTGATGGAATGACTTCTTTAGACGGAGTACTAATATCACTGAAAGTCACCATTTCCTTTTAAAAGCCTTGATTCAGTATTTTCAAGTAATCATTTAAACTAGTCCCTTTTATGTCTACCTTTCCTACAGAATGCGTATATTTTCCATTCACTTCAGATTATATCAATTTAGATATTAACGTAAATCAATACGTTTTTAAACATTTCCCTTTGAAGCGAAATCAAGCGATAATTGGCTAAAATTTTCATGGTTCACTTTCTATAACTTTGTACTGAACATTATCGATTATAGAATTTCCGCTTTAATAGAAATGTTTTTGTTATTACATATAACGAAATATCGCATGTTGCCATTTACAAACCAGTCACGGAGTAGAATCATAAAGTAGATTTATGGCTACAAAACGAAATTTATTTTATTTTATTCCTATTTAGATAACATTCACTCGACAGTTATCTCACGTAATGACATTCTCTGATTAATGAATATTATAAGAGAAATTGAATCTGTTGTTAATTCATTAAAGGGGTTAGCGCCTGGAGCAACGTAGAAATCTGTCGGCAGTTGTTTATGCTTGCCTATTGACGATGTATACATTCCAAACTTACGTGAAAAATTCAAATCATCTTAGCTTATAATCAAAACTCAAAATTATAAAATTAATTAAGCTTGCATTAAACAATCTTCGAAAAGAAGGAAAATAAAAATCACAGTGCCTGGAGCAGGAACAAACTCCATCTCCAAAAATCTGTTTTTGAAAAAGTGAGCAATGGATAATCTACAAATAAAAGTTAGTTCTGAGATATAATAATATCTTCATGTATTTACAGTTCCGTCATTCTAGATGTTCTACACCTATTCTTGTGCTTTCGTTTTTTATATGAGAATGTTTAAGTCCGAAACTATGATATATATTTACGTTATCTGGTAGCTGTTTGAAATTTAATCACTTGGCATCAGTTTTAAATTTAGTATTGTATGTTTGTTATATTTTAATTTTATACAATTTCAGTCTCTTACTTTTTGTCTTTGAAAATCCAGCACTGAATTTGTGCCGTACAGGATTACGCTTATCATTTTTGTTCTATAATGTCTTGGATTTCCTGACAGTGATGACTTTATACATTAGCTTGAATCTGTAAATATTGAGTGGTTTGGTGTAATCATGTATGAATTTAGTATATCACTACCAGGCATTTTCCTTTCATTCCAAAGGATGAAAGCAAAAACCAACATATTACGGTTTTAACTAAGACCTTAAATGTACATAACCACACAATGTTCGACTATTTCTGCCACTCCAATATGTTTCTTAGTAATAAATGGGTATATCTTTACTGAGGTGCAAACTAATGTATAACACTCTGATTATACAGTATAACAGTTAAATGCAAAAGAATAAATGAGAAAACACACATATGTATAAATAACAAACCATGACGTGATCGTCAAGCTCGCAAGAAATAATAGACAAATAACTATCAAATACCTATCAAACCGCACATTACAATTTTATGAAAATAAAGACTTCCAAGAGCGCATCAGATACTCAAAGCCCTAAAAGAAAGTTCGGTTACTATTGGCTGGAATGCTTTTGATCCTAGATCTTCTCAGCTAGGAATGATCTGGAACTAAACAATAAAGAATTAAAGAGGAAGGAAATACTAGAATAAGGAATTGTAAGCGTGTATATTTAATCTCGTTGGCATTCTTCTTGTTCGCTTTTATACCAAGACGATTGCATTGTTTCTTATTCTCAATTTCACTACACGCTCCTGCGCACATGATAACTTTATACACGTAGCAACTTAACGTTTTGCATACCGTTATTCAAGACACGTTATACCATATTTACACTTGTTCCAAGAACATATATCTCGAAAACATTGACTGGTTCTAAAGAAGTTGTCTATTGATTCTTATACATAGGATATTAAATAATAATCTGAAAATATATACTGATTAAAGACTATTTATAGAAAACTTATAATCACAACCGCTGTTACTTTTCATGTTACTGTTATATTATATTCCAGGACAATACTCCACACTAATCAACGAAAGATTGACTTGATTATTTATAAAAAAAATTGCGCAAATGAAGAAATTATTGTTCCCCAATTGATTTTGAGAGTGTTACTGTGGAATTATATTGACCTATCTGGTGTAAAACTATTACATTGTTATAGAAATCAGCTTTAAGAAATTACCAACTAATTGATTTAAAAATAATATATATAATATTTTGTGCCTCGCTATTTAGTTACGTCTGCCACCTTCTTTCGTCTGTAAATAATTGTCCTTCTAATTGTCGCATTCACTACAGTTTCTATTCCCATGCTACTTTTCTTCATAACCCAGCTTAACGTTTTGCATATATGCATCTTAGGTTACATCGTATTTATATAGGTTACAAGGAAACATCCTGAAATCATTTGCGTAAAGAAGATTGATGCGATGCAACAGATGGGTGACTGGAAGAGACTAAAAGAGCTGAGTCTCTATTCCCTGTAGAGAAGACGAGAGAAATATGCGGTGATATAGATATTTGGAAGATTCTGGAGGGTTTAGCTCCCAAATTTGGAATTGACAGCTATGCCAATCGTCGAACTGGATGGCACTGCATCATACCAAAGATCCCGTCGTCTCCATCTAAAATAAGGGTCCGCAATTCTTCAACACCCTGCCAGCCAATCTTAGAGATCTACATGGTGTTGATGTAGAAGTTTTCAAGGAAAGTCTGGGCAGGTTTCTATCTGAGATACCAGATGAACCAACATCACGGCAGGAGACACAAAGAAGAGCAGCTCTATCCAACTTGCTACTTCGCCAAAAGCAATACTGGAAACCACATCGAGTAACTATAGGTGGTGCACCGGCATGACCTTAGCACTGGGCCGAAACCAGTAAAATATATAAGATATATATATATATATAGATAGACAGATAGATATGTATATATATA
>NC_068986.1:36322606-36325218 GCF_001194135.2 Octopus bimaculoides | reverse complement strand
ATATATATATATATATATATATAAATGTACGCATGTATGTATACATGAGTACAAACATGTCGCATATTTCAAATAATGAAATGACAGGCAAACGATAACAAAGAGGGCAGTTGAATCGCCTATTTATATTTGCAGATATGCGAATGTATGTATAGAGCAAATTTCTCTCCCTGCATTTGATATTTCTTCAACAGTTCTACACATTCCTCTGTTTGAGAAGCTGAAAGCGAGTAGATTTTGTTAATATTTATATCAATGTGAAGGACACGTCATTTTATTTACATTGCCTTCTTTAACTTGCATAGAAACTGACCGAAGAATCACCGGATTTATTGGACGTTGTGTATAGATATAAACATTGCGCTGATGAAGACGACGACGACGACGACGATGATGATAATGATGATGATGATGATTACGATGACGATGACGACAACGCCTACGACAAAGACCCCTATGACGACAACACCTACGTCGACGACGATGACAACGACGCCTACAACGACGATGACGATGACAACGACGACGACGATGAAGATGATGATGATGATGTAGCTATTGTACTTACAGTATTTACTTGTGAAAAGTGAATATTTTACAGCAAACATAGCAACAGTAATCTATAGTCTGTAATTGACAGTTCGTTGTTTACGTTATCTAGGAAAAAAACAGCTGCTTCGTGTGAATAGTACTCATCTCATTATGAGCTCTATACGTGGCGCATTGGCAACGTCATGAAATTATGAATAGATTGTTCTGTACAATTCGTTCCCAACTTTCTGAGATCGAATCAGGTTGATGTCAGGTTTGCTTTTTCAATATATTTTGGTCTCTCTAAATAAAGTACCAGCCAGATAGTGGACTCGGTTCCTTGTGAATTTCTATCTGGATTGTAATCGAAATTCATAAATTCAGTTTTGGCAAATATTGAGTCGAGTTGATTTTATCGACATTTCGCAATAAGGATATTCTTCGAACAAATGAATGTTCTTGTCAAGAATGACGTCGATTCCATCATTAGCAACGCTGTCAACAATAATACCAAATCTAGCATTGAAACAGAAACCCGAGCGACTCGGTTTCGATTCCCGGTATGAGAACTTAATATGAACAAATCAGCTTATTTCAGCATCGGCTCACAGACTGCAAAATAAATCACCTAAATATTTTTCCCATCACATCCTACTCTTTTATATAAGGAGATCACATAAAATGATGTAATCTTCATCCTTTTATCATCAATTTTGCCGTAACCAAGATTTGTTTCACCACGTCATGGTATGTCATTTTGCATACTTGCTACCCGTCCCCTGCTAGATTCTGTAGCTCATCTGTTTCCTGTTGTGTTTTTGCCTATCACATCAATATCGTTGAGTGATCTGCGGCTGTTATTACGGTGTGCAATGTAGTTTTAAATTTCCGTAACAAGATAGTATAGTCACAGCTGGACTGCCTCCAATGTCATCTTTGCTCCTTGGAGACAGAATGGGTGTCATACAGCAACAACAGGAAAGTAAACTGCAACGAGGGGAATGATGTGTCAATTAGACAATGTATATTCTCAATTATAGGAAGCTACGTGCCAACGGTCAGTAGTTATACATGTCCATATCTAAGAGTAGAATAAAATAAGCTGAAGCATATTGGTTAAATATTCGATACCAATACACGAACTCAGTTTGCCAAATACAGAAATCACTTCATAAGGAGGTTAATGAGTCATTTATACATATCGATTAACCTTGAACTATTTAGATGAACCAGAAAAGCACCTTACATCCAAATGCGAAGAAGAATGCGATTCTTTGGCTAAATGTTAAAATTATATTGTATGTGTGTTTGTTCCCTATTTTGGCATGAACATTTTATATCATCGATTAAAGACAATGAGGAGAGAGGGGAGGAGCATGAGGCAACATTGAAATCTAGGTGCTCAGAAGCCGCAATCTGATCTCGATTTCCTGTTGAAGCCATTTAAATTTATTTACATTCCTAATAGAACGAACATCAGTCAATTACATTTACCGTATTGTATTAGTCTGAAGCCTTGGGCTTTATAAATAAATCAATAAAGTGAATTGACTTTAGATTCGGTAAATATAATATACTAATTATTTTCATCCGATAATTCATATTTAATTCAATATATCTTATCTAACAAAGATTCTCTCATTAACTGAAGCTAAATAATAAAAACGAATGATAATCGTTTAATTCTATGATACAGATTGTTGTATCAACATACCGAAAATGAGCAGAAACTGCAAAGGGATTGTTTAAAACCCAACTGGATATACGATCCTTTTAAGCAGTTTGTAATTTGTTGCCTCTCGTGGATAAACTCCGTAAATAATTGCTTTACGTGACGTTTGAAGTATCAAAAGGATTTATTTTAATGAGATTGTTACACAGGTTATGGATTAATTAACTTTGCATCTTTCGAAATGATATACTCGTGAGCTTGCTTTTGTTAAGAAGTGAGAAATAAGTGAGCAGAATCTGATAGATCAGAGGCGTATTTCTCAGAAATACGAATGTTGTATTGGAACTTTACACACACACACACACACACACACACACACACGCACACACACACACACACACACACACAC
>NC_068986.1:36318359-36322032 GCF_001194135.2 Octopus bimaculoides | reverse complement strand
TATATATATATATATATATATATATATATTCATTCATGTTAGTTTTCACATGAAGCTATATGTGAAATGATTTAAATTTTAAATTGAAAGTTCACTTAGTTCTTTTTAATAGAATTGATACTTAATGATTCTTATGAAGTCGTCAATTCGGAGTTTCTAGCAACTTCATTCATTATACCTGCTAGAATTAGCAAACAAATCTCCTCCAAACATCACATCCGACGTCCCTAAAGAAGGAAAGTGTGTATAAAGCTCAATAGTCATGGATTTCCCGTAAAGACGTAATAGTCAGAGGTTAAATTACCCTGGAATAAAAGGAGGAAACAAAAAATCTCATCTTCAAACAATAAATAGGATTAGTGAATTGTTTTTAGGTAACCTACAATATAGAGGTGGGGGGAAAATTAAATGCCAGAGGCGAATTTCAAATGCATATGAAGCTACAGGGAGATATCTGCACTGAGAAGAGTAATGAATTTTCATTATACATATTTGTTCATGTATAACTCATTATGTATTCCTTATATACTAATTATGTTATAGTTAAATAGATTACGCTCTCTTTTACTCTTTTACTTGTTTCAGTCATTTCACTGCGGCCATGCTGGAGCAACGCCATTAGTCGAGCAAATCGACCCCAGAGCTTATTCTTTGTAAGCCTAGTACATATTCTATCGGTCTCATTTTGCCGAACCGCTAAGTTACGGGGACGTAAACACACCAGCACCGGTTGTCAAGTGATGTTGGGGGACAAACACAGACACACAAATATATACACACACATACATATATATGTACATATACGACGGGCTTCTTTCAGTTTCCGTCTACCAAATCCATTCACAGGGCTTTGGTCAGCTCGAGGCTATAGTAGAAGACACTTACCCAATGTGCCACGCAGTGGGACTGAACCTGGCACCATGTGGTTGGTAAGCAAGCTACTTACCACATTTCGCTTAAACTGGGGGAAACAACTGTAAAACGTAATTCTCCTTACAAATGACACAAGGCCTGAAACATTGCGGGAGGAAGCAGGTAGATTGCATCAACCCCAGCATGAAACTTGTACTTATTTTATCCACCCTGAAAGGATGAATGATAAAGTAAAACCTCTGCGGAATTTGAACTCAGAATTCAAAAACGGATGAAATGCCGCCAAGCATTTTTCCAGTGTGCTAATCATTCTGCCCGCTCGTATGAAATTTTGAAATATAAGAGAAGTTTTTACTTTACATTATTTTAAATATTTTGCTTTGAATATCCGTTTTAGTCTATTCTCTCTATAAATTCATTCCTATTATTGATATTGCATTGAAATATATATTGGAGTTTAATTGGGCTCTATATATTTTAATAGTATTCAAGTGCTTCAATGTTGTAAATAAGATATATCACTGATATTAAATTACAGACCTTCTCTTCTTTTGAAGAGAGAAAAATACTTCTGGTTTTCAAATGAAAAAGAATTTTGCTCCCTCTCTTACACACCTACACTTCTCTTCTTCTGTCGACGTCAGTCGAACTTATCCAAATACAAAAAGGAAAAGAAACAACGAACTTGAAAATAATACGCACTAAGACGTGGTATTAAAAGCGAAAGTCATTTCATTTGTTATAAATGAAATAGTTATTGTCTTTTTATGTACATTCTTACGTTTGTCTTAATATATGAAATGACTACAAAATGCATTGATATAGCTGAATGGCCTTTTATTATACTGATGTCGATGTTTAGTGCCAGGTTAGTATCCCACCTAATTGAGCAGACCTGTAATCAAAAGAGTTCCAGCAGTATGCATCTGGTGTTTTGTATATCTAGAATTGTATCATCCAATGTGGGCATAACTTTTGTTTAAGATGTTGGCTTATGACTGGGAAATTTGGTTGACATTTTGTGCAAATCTAGTGACAATGTACATCACGAATAGCTAAATTTTTTAGTATGATGAGCCAAATATAATATATTTTATCATTCAAGAGACACAATATATATTTTTATAATATATTTATGAATAAAAGAATAGACTATACTACTAAAGGATTCTGTCCACTAAAATATAATAATTGATCTCCAATCGTTGTAGATCCTTATTAAATTTTCCAGTTTATGTATGTTCAAATATTTTAGAAAAATTCACACTGACACCAAATACTATCACGAGCGCCTCATATAACAGCTGTGGGAGTCACATGCATAGCTACTACCCTGATCAACTTCACTTTGCCTGTTTATGGTCTGACAATAGATTTTCTATGTTGCACCATATTTGATACAAAGTTTCAATGCTCAGAAATATTTACGAATTGAAATATGAAACACTCCTAATTTTTATAGATGTACTGCTCTGGAATGACAATTGCATGCCTGTTCACTTGTATAGTGATTTTGGAATGGAGCTGATATTATTTGATATTCATGCATTCAAGTTCATGTACAAAAGAAACAGTAAATAACCTAAATGGAAATGGAAACCGTACTGCGAACTCGGTATTCAAGACATGGTTTTTATTATAACACATTAACATAAGTTCTCAGTATGTTTATACGTTATAAACGTTAAGTTTTCTATAACGTAAACAGCTCAACTAGTTTATGTTATTTCACAAAATTGATTTACAATGGCGAAAGTAAGCCATTTAGAAAGATAGTTACTATGGTAATCACGTTTCATTGAAGTTCTTCAGAAAACTATCTTCCGAACGATTGATATGAAACAGAATTTGTAAGTCTGGCTGAAATATATTATGTAATTCGGATATAAAAATAATGCAGTGTTTATATTGGAGACAACATCGGCACTGACTGTAAAGATATCATTAAAGTAGACGAGAATTATTACTGCTTGCAATAATAATTGAAGCAATAATAATATTTCATATATATATATGTTATTACAATCCATATTTAGTATCGCTATTTCCAGTTTTACTAGATATGTAATATAAAATATAACAGTGCTATGGAGAACGCTGCAGATGTAGCTTCAGGTGAAGTGCTGTCGTGACAACGCGTTTTCAATCTTTGAGTAAAGCTATTTTGCTTTCAGTGTCTAATACTCAAAAGTAGGCATCGATGTCGGGGCTTCCATTTCTGTTTTTCTTCATGTGCCGTGTCAAAGGGAAATTTAATATTGCAGTGAGTTTCGAAACTGGTTTTGGCGTTGACCGATAAGAAATATTTAAATTCCCGCCATTGAGATGTCCCTTTTCCGTTTTCTCTCTAAAAGATATTATATCTATCCTTCCATGCCCTCCATTCCCTATTCATACATATATATATATATATATAAATATAAACTTATTATTTAATAAACACAATATATATTTTTATGTGCTACTATTAGTTTTATGTACTGACAGCATGCCACACAGTACTTTTTAACACATCCGATATCCTAACACAATCTCCAGTGCCTGACGATTGGACTACGACACCAGATGTGTTAAAAACTACTGTCCGACATGCTTTCCGCACATGAAAGCATATATTGCGCTTATTAGTTAAATGTTAACTTGCACCAGATGGGGTACTGTTTTTCTTGTTGATCTTACCATCACAGAACAGTACACCAAACACACACACACACACACACACGCACACACACACACACACACACGCACACACACACACACACACACACACACACACGCGCGCACACACAAATATATATAT